>NC_061119.1:12203810-12224935 GCF_002878395.1 Capsicum annuum | reverse complement strand
TTTTTTTAAATCCTGTGATGAGATAGAAGATTCATTGTTTTTTTTTTAAACGGAGGGAATAATAGCTTTATATGCTCTTCCTACCCAACAATAAATGAATTTCATTTTAAATAATCATTTCCTCACAAAAACTAAACAACAATGGGCAAACTCCTGAGCCTTTCAAATTCAATCCCAATACCCTCAAAATATATTTACAATTTACAAATGGACTTGACAGAAAAGAAAAGAGAAAAAAAAAAAAAAAGAATTGGCTAGGAAGTAATGAGAGAAGCACTGGTAATACTTCCATCTTCTTCCATTACTCTCCCGCCCAATTCCTCCTCTACTCCTCCTTCCCACCACCGCACCACCGCCAAGCCCAAGCCCAAATTCAGGCCCAAACAAAAGCCCAATCATTCTCTATCTCGCTTCATTAATTCTCAATCTCCACTGCTATACACACTACGATGGGATTCCCCTTCAGCTAATCACGGTACGTGTTTGTTCCGACGAACTTAGTAGCTTTTTTGGTTATATAATAGTATTTGTTTTTAAAAGAAATTCATTCATTATGTTTGTACTCACACTAAGGCCTTTTTGGCCATGAAAATTGTGCGTATTTGAAAAAAAAAAATAGTTTTTGTTTTCAGAGTAGAAATTGGAATTGTGTTTGGCCATTAAAATTGTGATTATTTGAAAAACAAAATTAGTTTTTGTTTTCAGAGTAGAAATTGCAATTGCAGTTGTGTTTGGCCATGAATAAAAATTAGACTTGTGTTTGGCTAGACGCAGTAGCATTGGTCCAACTCTGTTTCAAAAAGAACTATGTAGTTTGACTTGACATGAAGTTTAAGAAAATAAAGAAAGACTTTTGAATTTTGTTGTTCTAAATTAAAGTTATGTACAACAAACAGTCCATACCACCACCTCAAATGTGAGATGGAGAGGCTGTTTTCGGTAGACTCCCGGCTCAAAATAGAACAATCTAAGATAACGAATGGTAATAGTAAGAATATTAAAAGAACAAGATATAATAGGGATTAGCAAACTCAATAATAGCATAAACAAAATACTCCAAGTAACAAACCAAAAGATACCATACCCTAAACTCAGACTAACCTTCTACCCTAATCTGCCTCCTCCTTAACTTCCTATCCAGGGTCCTCGGTAAGCTGGAGCTGCTTCATGTCATGTCTAATCACCTCCCTCCAATATTTCTTCGGTCTACCTCTACCACGCTTTGAAACCATACCTAGCCAACCTCTCACACCTCCTCACTGGGGCATCCGTGCTCCTCCTCATCACATGACCGAACCATCTCAACCTCGCTTCCCTCATCTTGGCTTCCACCGAAGCCACACCCACCTTCTCTCGAATAACCTCATTTCTAATCCTGTCTTTCCTAGTACACCCGCATATCCACCTAAGCATTCTCATTTCCGCTACCTTCATCTTCTGGATGTGGGCCTTCTTAACAGGCCAACATTCCGCCCTATACAACAACGCCGGTCTAACCACCACTCTGTAGAACTTGCCTTTAAGTTTGGGAGGTACCTTTTTGTCACACAAGATTCCAGAGGCGAGCCTCCATTTCATCCACCCTATCTCAATCCGATGAGTGACATCTTTGTCAATCTCTTCATTCTCCGGAATCATAGACCCTAGACACTTGAAACTATCTCTCTTACTTATAGAATGAGTATCAAGCTTAACAACCACATCGGACTCATGAGACACCTCGCTGAACTTACACTCCAAATATTCCGTCTTGGACCTACTCAACCTAAACCCTTTAGACTCAAGAGTTTTCCTCCAAACCTCCAATTTAGCATTAACTCCACTATGTGTCTCATCAATCAAGACTACATCATCCGCAAAAAGCAATTATGTCATGTATCAAACTGTCCTTTAATCTTGTGGTCTTAAAAATGTCACATGGAAAGTTGAAATTAAAATATTGCCAAAAAGGAAAAATAGGTCATTTTTTTTTTTGAAATGGAGGAAGTAATAATTTTTTAATTTCAACTTTCGACCTAGTATATTTGAGATCACAAGATTAAAGGATATTTTGGTGTATTATACATATTTTTAGTTTAAACCCACATATATTCAGAAGTCTTCTTTACTTTTAACTCTGTGCCGAGTCAAAATTAGATAAACAAATTAAAATGATAGGAGTATTTGTATTAAAAGGATCCTTTTATGTACTAAGTTAACATAACTAAGGGCATGTTTGACCATGAAAATTGTGAAATTTGAAAAAAGTTGTTTTTAGCTAAGAACCTGTTTGGCAATGAATACAAATTAGAGTTGTTTTTTGAATTTTTACTTGTGATTTGGAGCGAAAAAAGTAAAAACAACTTTGAAGTTGAATTCCTGAATTTTATGACCAAACATGAAAATTCAACTCTGGAAAAAGTAAAATAAATATTTAATGACTAAATTTAGAACCCCATAAACTTCAAATGGTGGCTCTGCCTCTACAGGTAACTGTAATAGTCTCAAATACTATGCCGAGTTGGCGTCGAAGCTTGCCCAGGATGGTAGGTTCAATGATTTGTTGATGATCGCGGAGAGCATTGTGGTTTCGGGAGTGAATGCAGCAGAATTCGTGGATTTGTTGAATGTGAAGCTTGTTTCGGCTGGGATTGTTCGTCTGCTTGAAGAAGGAAAGATAGGGAGCATTGTTGAGCTTCTGAATGGTGCTCAGCAGCTTGGAATTGATCCTTCAAAGCTGCTTGATGGAGCTGCTGTAAATGCACTTTCTCAAGAGTGTAGGCGGACTATGGAATGTGGCCAAATCGAGGAAGTTGTGAGCTTGATGGAAACTCTTAAAGGTATAATTTTGTGTTAATATTTATGCTCTTCATTGTGTTCCAAATTACTATTAAGGTCTTTCTAAATGGATATATACAAGATATAGTCGGTGACTTTCATAATGAGGTTCAAAATATGAAAGAAGCAAACACACGAAGAACTCAAAGGGGTTTCAACTATATATGCATAAAAAATTAATTTTAATCATGTATAAATAGTGCAATTTTCTTTTTGATGGGGGTTTAGATGAACCCGTTGGCCCTACCTAGCTCTGTCCCCAGATATAATATGTTTCCAACTCTTAATTTGTTGATCTAAGTTAAGGGCAAAAATGAACAGTGCTTGAGTTGTTAACCACATTCTAGTCTATCTAAAACGGTGGAAATGCTTAAAATTTAGAGATTTTCTTGAATTGCTTATAGCCAATTTATTTTCTCCGCTGTTGAAAATTTTTTGTTGTTGTATCGCAAACAACCTCTCTACTTCCTCGGAGGTAGTGGACGGCGTACATTTTAACCGCCTCACCCCCCCCCCCCCCCCCCCCCCCCCCCCCCCCCCCCCAAGACCCCACTAGGTCGGAATACGCTGGGTTTGTTGTTGTTGTTGCTCTTGAAAAATTTGATAAATACATCGGCATTTGATATTTTTTACATATGCTACTGCTTCAGGGTGTGGTATGCCAATTAAGGATTTAGTGAAGCCATCTGAGATTCTAAGACTTTGTGTCAGCCAAAGAAAGCCAAATGCAGCAGTAAGGTATTAGTTTTTCCAATTTGGCATGAATTTGAAATGTTCTTGATATGTAATCCATGCTCCATCCAGATGATTGTACAAAAATAATATGTAGATGTTTTTTCATAAATTACTAATAAAATAATTGTTTTTTATGAGTATGAAACAAGTATATACAGCAACAACAGATCTAGTATATTTCCCCTAAGTGGGGGTATGATACAAGTATATCATTAAGCATTTTCCTTTTATCCTTTTCTGTGGTGCAGCACGCCTTAAGTTGTTTTGACAAACTCAATGGGCCTAAGATATGTATTTGCCTATTATCTTATTGGAATGCCGAAATGTTTATTGTGTTTAGACGCTCTACCAATGATACACTTAGCTTTAAATTCCCAATCTTCACATAGACCTCTTAGAGTTGGTGTTTTGGTTCACTCTCTCAAGTAATGCAGTCAAATATGTCTAGTAATGGTGACTCCCTTAAAACACTTTTGCTTATTACGTTTATCTGAAATATCATTTTTGGCCTTCATAGAATGATTCTTGTAAGTAGAGATTTGTTAATTTTCTCATATTTTTTGTGAGGAGGGTATATACATTTGTAGCCATATTCAGAAATCAATCATCTAGTATGTGTTTGACTAACAGGTGGCATGAATAAAAATACTTCGTTTGTTAAATGGACATTAAAACATAGAGATATGTTCACCAAATGTGTGGCCTAGCGGTCAATGAAGCGGAAAAAGCCATGGGAGTTGGTTCAAATCCCCAACAACAACGACCTACCAATAAAATCCCACAAGTGAGATTCAAATCCCCCCAGAAAGAAAAAACATGTGCAATTTTTTTCTATCCGCCAATCTTAGTGGAGATAGTTATCCTGTAGCTATATTGGTGGGAGGTAGTATGTATATTGTGGATTAGTAGAGGTACACACAAGTTGACCAAGACACAAGAAGTTCACTTTAAAGTAAATACAGGTAAGATAGTGCTTACGGAAGGATTGGGATCTACCAAAATGCTCATTGGTGCTTGTACATCTTTAGTAGATATGCTCCAGAATATGGTTTTAAGATTCTTTTTTCCTCGAAATATAAATAAGGAATTAGGATAAGATTAGGACCTTTTTCTACCATTCTCTTCATATATTGGCATTGTTTTGATGGAGCTTGTTGGTTTTCAAGCTCATCTCTTTTGGCGACAACAACTTGTTTGGATTTAAGGCTTACTTGCTATTTTTCAAGAGTCCCTTTTTTAAAAAAAAAAAAATCAGAAAATTGTATGATGGTGTAGGGGTAAGTACGCGTTTGATAGTATCTCCATTCTCCAGTTTAGGAGAACTCCCAATTTTCCCAAATGACAACTTTTTAGTGTACCATCTTTGAGACATCCTCCAGGGAAGGAGTTAGACTAGTGACTTTTTCTTTTCCGTACATTTGTTATGGTGAGGGCCAAAGCCTCTTCAGTTGAATATAAGTAACGTGTCAATAACACAGTGATGGTTGTTAGTCCCATTAATGGGCCTTCGTTCTTAGTATTTCTTGGATAGGGTTAGAACTCGTTTTTTTAATGATCAAAAGAATGGGGAAGAAACTCTTTCATCTACTCTTTGTTGCTTGTGACTGAATTGAGCCGCTGCAGGGGATATACAACATACCTGCATAATAAGAATGATTTTCTTGACTGGAGCTGTTGTCTGTTAGTTCACTTCAGTAGAAGCTCCAGATATCTTATGTTTGGTTGGTTGATCCACTTTCTCGCCCTGGTCTTGAACTTTGTTTGCTCCATCTACTTGTCAATTTCCTTCATGTATTATCCAATTAATGGTTTCTCTTTTTTTGTGCTTGGAAGTTCGATTCTCTTGGTTTATAACGGATGGAGAAATGCTTTACACATACTGCTATATTAGAAAAACTGTGATTACTTGCCATGTCTTTACTGTGCAAGTTAATTCATGACTCTGCAGGTATGCACATTTTTTTCCACATGTGGACGTTCTGATCTGTACCGTAATTCTTGAATTTGGGAAGAAAGGCGATTTGGCATCTGCGCTAACTGTCTTTGAAGCATCCAAGCAGAATGAGGACACCCCGAATTTGTATATCTACCGTGCAATAATAGATGTTTGTGGTCTTTGTGGTGACTACTTGAAGTCCAGGTCCATATATGAGGTATATTGCACACCTTGTGAATCTTAGATAAACTTGTGCTTCTGACAAATAAATTCGATTTCCTGTTAAGGCAACCCAAGACTTAATGCTGGCAATCAATAAATTCCCCTTTACTTGTCCAAAAAAAGGAGAGGAAGGTTACAGGTGATCCAATTCTCTGAGAAAAAAAACCTCGTCATTTCCCTAAGATTTTGTTGAAAAGTCCATTTTGCATAATCATTTTTTTGTCATGAGTAAGAAGGGATTTGGTTAATAATATGGTTGTCTGGTGCATCCTGCACAGTAAAGAAAGTCAGAATATCCTTGATTTCGTTTTTGGTTTAATTACAAAACGGAACACTTTTTTTTTTTGAATTTGTCGAATAATTAACTAATAATTCTCCCTTCTTTAATAAGTTAAGCTTCTATAGAAGTTAGAGCATGTAATTCAGAACGGAGTCCAACTGGATACTGGTCTCAACTTTCAAGTGTGAGTCTCACTGCTACCTGTGATGCCCATACAAAATTTTGGCCTGCCCATATCCTGGATTACTGATTACCGAACACATAATTAGATAAATAAGCACCTCTCCTCTTTGACAATATTTTACAGAGTAGGTGGAGGTCATTATCAAACAAACTTACAAAGGAACAAGTTGAATGATCTTTTACCTTTATTCTGGTTGTATTTCGGCTTTTGTTCTTGGTTGATTCATGCATCTGTAACATTAAATTTCAGTGCAGGGGTTAATCACTAGCAAGTTTACACCAAACATTTATGTCTTCAACAGCCTCATGAATGTAAATTCCTGTGACTTGAGTTACACCTTGGACATATACAAGCAAATGCAAGTAAGCCTTTCCTTACTCTCTTTCTTCCACATCACAAAGTACACATGCACTACATCGGCAAGTGTGGCTCGTGCCGGAAAAAAAAGGAGGTTCATTGTCCAGTAACGAAGGGATGGATGTTCTTTAGTCTTAACCACTAGTTTAGTTTCATTAGGGGAAGTTTTAATTGTTCTTCCATAAGGTGAAGTGTCCATTGTTAATGGTCCTCTAGCTGTTGGCACAACTAGAAAGGAAGTTTGTCTCACTTCTCCTTTCCATTAAATTCCAGGAGAGTTTGGGAAACTGAGATGGACTGCTTCGTAGCACTCTTTCACTTCCTGACTTAATAAGGGGAATAACCCACTTTATTCCTCCAAGTCCTTTCCCTTTTCCCAAACAAATCCCATTTACAATCTAAAGTTAGTTTTCTGCTGGCACAACGTGAATCTTGTTTTAATTTTCAATTTGTTTCTTAGTGCATCTACATTAGTGAAGTTTGGCTTGTACTAAAGATATCTAAATGTGTCTTCCAAAGTATTTGTTTTCCTATTTCTGCTCTCTTTTGTGATTTGTAGTTGGGCATTGGATCTTGTTTCTTTTTCATAATTTGTTAGCTGAAAATACTGATGAGGAGTGTTTTTTATTCACTTTGTTTCTTGTCATTCAGAAACTAGGTGTTCCAGCTGATTTGACATCTTATAATATCCTTCTGAAGTCATGCTGTCTTGCTACAAGAGTTGATCTGGCCAAAGAAATTTATGGGGAACTAAAGCATTTAGAAATGGCAGGAGCATTGAAATTGGATGTCTTCACATACAGCACTTTAATTAAGGTATAACTGGGGCCTTCAGGTTAAGCAAGAACCATTTTAAACATCTAAAAACTTCTTGTGGAATTTATACATGATGTCGACCATAACTACCAAAAAGAAGCTACGAATTCAATTTCTTTCTGCAATATATAACTTGAGATGTCAAAGTGCCTCTGTGACTGAATATCTCACTTTACTATATTGTACTAGAGGTAAAGGGCTTATTGATTAATAGTAAAAAATGGAGTGTTTTTTTTTTTAAACATGGATACAGAAATTAAATAACACATTTACTGGTCTTACCATCTCCGAATTGTTTCTGCACAGCTGTTGTGTGATACTCTGTGATTACATAGTTACATCCTCTATTTCTCATCATTACATAGTGAATATTATGTAGAAAGCACTAAGATATTTTTTATTTCAGTTGTATTTTGGTAGACAATGTATGACTCAAGCAGTGCCAGATAACGTCTTGCACATTTTTTTTTTTACATCGACTTTGTGTTAATAAATGATACTTCTTGACTTATCCCCAAAAAAGAACATATTCATGTTCTCTGTTTTGATTATATAGGTATTTGCAGATGCAAGAATGTGGCAGATGGCACTTGAAATAAAAAAAGATATGCTATCGGCTGGCGTCACTCCCAACATTGTCACTTGGTCTTCATTGGTCAGTGCCTGTGCCAATGCAGGCCTGGTAGACCAAGCCATTCAGCTATTTGAAGAGATGCTTCAGGCTGGTTGTGAACCTAATTCACAATGTTACAACATTCTTCTTCATGCGTGTGTTGAAGCCTGTCAATACGACAGGGCCTTTCGGCTATTCAGGTCCTGGAAGGAACATGCGCTGCCGAAGGACAATTGTGAAGATTTTGGTAGCAAGATGAAAAATAATAGTAATCTCTCCCCCAAACTTATGGTTTCTGCTAGTATACCCACCCATACATCTGCTTCACCTCATGGACGTTTCTCTACGAGGGTTCCTTTTAGACCTACTACTGCTACCTATAATATTCTGATGAAGGCCTGCGGAAGTGATTATTACCGAGCGAAAGCTTTGATGGAAGAGATGAAGAAAGTAGGTCTTTCTCCCAACAATATAAGCTGGTCTATTTTGATTGACATCTGTGGAGGCTCAGGAAATGTAGAGGGTGCTCTGCAGGTAATTTAGTCTATTTCATCTAACAGTAACAGGAAGATGACAGTTAGATCTTTTCTTTTT
The DNA here is from genome assembly GCF_002878395.1 of Capsicum annuum. Lineage (NCBI taxonomy): Eukaryota > Viridiplantae > Streptophyta > Magnoliopsida > Solanales > Solanaceae > Capsicum > Capsicum annuum. Next base: position 12,216,381 of record NC_061119.1, on the reverse strand, counting down.
TCTTTTTTTTTTTGAGTAAAGGGTAACTTGGCAGTTAGATCATATTTAGCTGGTCTTTTTATTTAAAGATGAACTGCACCAAACTAAGCTATCACTTTGTGCAACCGTTGGAGTCCACTTCCCTCAGTTCGCATGCACGTTGTGCTATTTTTTAATTTTTCATTTAATTTGAGAGACATACACATTACATTTAAAAACAAAACAAGTTTACTGTAGAAATTATTTTGAAAATAAAAACTAACATGTAATACTGCATTAAGTGTATTAGTTGATGAGTTAATTCACATATGAATAGATAAATAACTGAAGAGCAGGCGAGCCCATTATCCATCAAGTTTCAATTTTGCACCACTGAACCCCAGGGGTTTCTCAGTTATTAAAAAAATAATAGATAAAAAGTGAAGATAAATGTGAAAAGACTAACAGAATGGTCATGCGCAAAGCACAAGACTTTCTTCCTCCAAAACTTTTAGTATAAGGTTCCATTCTTGGACATAAATTCTTCAAAGTCAGGTTTATGTGCACAACTTGAAGAATAGACAGAAAACATATGATCCCATAAAAAAATGGTATGAAATATGCAGTTGTCATAGAAAAAGGCTTTTACCGCAATCTGAATTATAATTATTTCATGGAAATGCAGATTTTGAGAGCCATGCGAGAGGCTGGTATTCAACCTGATGTGGTAACCTATACAACAATTATCAAGGTTCTAATCTTTCTTCCTTTTTAATGGCATATTACTTAATGAAAACTTTTGAAGATGCAGTCAAATAAGGTTGATATGATTGATTCTTGTATTGTTTGTTCCTCTTCACTTCACAGGTTTGCGTGGAAAATAAAGATTTCAAGAGTGCATTTTCATTGTTTGCAGCAATGAAAAGATATCAGATAAAACCAAATATGGTGAGTTAATTCGTCTAGCTTGCACTTAAAATGGCATCAATTGATTTGGTACTTAGGTGCTCACATGTCGATTGGATCAGCTGTATGACCTCTATAACATTTTGTAGGTCACATATAATACACTTCTTAGAGCTCGTAGCCGATATGGATCTTTACAGGAAGTACAACAATGCTTAGCTATATATCAGGAAATGCGGAAAGCAGGGTATGTAACTTGAAATCTTTTAGGCATAATGTCCCTCTTCTTCTACTTTGATTTTCCCTTGCAGTCTGAGAAATTCCATTCTGATGGATTGGCACCTGTTTTTTAATTTTTATTTAAAATTAAATGTGCTCTTCTTTCCCTTTGGACGGGTTAAATGGGCACCAGAGCCTGCTCCGGACAAACCAAAAAGTACAGTAAGCGGAAAGGTTAAGACTTTGGAAGTAAAGAGAGAAAAACTGGCATCTTGAAGCAGTAATGATCATCTTCATAAGCCATTTGCTAGTGCAGACTCATTCCTATGTAATTAATATCAAGTGAATTCATCATGATCTTGCTATGGAAATCCAATGTGGTTTATTGAACGACATGGAACCATTAACAGTTGGCCTCTCTACTTCCAAGGTAGGGGTAAGGTCTGCGCACAATCTACTCCCCAGGCCCCACTGTGGGATTACGCTGGGAAAATTCATTTCGGCCAATTGAACCTTCTCGAACTCCTAATGTTGTTGTTATTAATTCCATTTTCGGTGCACGTGGAGTGTTGATATGAGAACGTGCAATTTCAAGGGTCCTTAGGATAAAAGAGACGTGAATCACAGAGGTAAGTATGTGAAAGCCATGCTTGGGAGGTGTCATGAAGGATTTTGAGACAATTTCATGTTGGGACGTCTTAGTTTGCTCTTCATTTAGTTTTAAGACACCAAGGCCGGTAGTTCCCAATTTAAAAGAGTAAGTAGATTTTCTATTTTGTTTATTTATTAGCTGAACTATATGTAGAGCATATACAAGTTTCAGTTGGGAGGCACATCAATTTCCAATAGCAGATGAGACTCCTCTCTTCCTTTGCGTGCGTTTTGGGTTCATTTTGTGCCATCAGCATTACCATCGGTCTAAGGAAAGAATCCACTTAATGATACTCATGAGTTTGAATTTGCTCTTCATAAACATTGCAGGTATAAACCCAATGATTACTATCTCAAGCAACTAATTGAGCAGTGGTGTGAAGGCGTAATCCAAAATGATAATCAGAGGAAGTACAGCTTCAGCGCTCGAAACAGAACCGATTTAGGCCCTGAAAGTATGATTCTCGAGAAAGTTGCAGAACACTTGCAGAAGGACAGTGCAAATAGTATATCCATTAACGTTCGGGGGCTTAGTAAGGTAAAGAGGTTCTAGCTAGATATTCGCATAAAAGATTTCTGGAGAAATAAATAGAACATGTTTCTCTGGGTTCACTGTTGTGACCTATATCATTCCAAAATATCATTATCTTGTTAGGAGGATGTCTTATACAATCATCTGATCTTTGTGGGGAACGTTCATAGCTAAACATATTGTCTGACAGGTTGAAGCCCGGATAGTGGTTCTTGCGGTTTTGAGAATGATCAGAGAGAAGTACACTGCAGGTGAGAAATTACAAGGGCTATACGCCTTTTTACTACAACTGGTGGTGCATTTCAACATACAAGTGGTTGTGATCAACGATCCATAGTAGTGTACAAACCTGCATAACATTACAATGAATTTGAAAACATGGGGGTTTTGGTTACAGGAGATTCAATTAAAGATGACGTGCAAATCTTTCTAGGAGTCCGAGAAGTAGGTATACGTGCTGTCAAACATGAAAGTGTAGTTAAGGAAGCAATAATCAAACTTTTGCAACATGATTTGGGACTTGAGGTAATTTCAGCAGCACCAAGAATTGGAAACAACAGAAACCAGGATGCAATACACCATCCGGACAGGCATTCAAATGTGGAAGAAAACACAGAAAGAGTTACTTTACGAGCAAATGTTCACTCTCCAACTAGGAGACCAGCGGTTTTGCAGAAATTGAGGATAACTAAGGAATCACTGCAATCCTGGCTAACAAGAAGGTTAGATGCTTCTACAGTGCAATGATAGATGAGAAACATGTTGTGCATAGGTTTGTATGAACTCTTCGTTTTTTTTTTGTAGAGTTCTTTGATCCTTATTCTTTTAGCAGTGAATACCGTTGTATACTCGACAAGAGCACTAGCTGAAAACTCCACATTTTATCATCAAATGTAGACGAAAGTAACAGAAGGAAAATAATGTCTTCTCATACTTGTGCTCTTATTTGATTGTTCCAATTAGAATTTTGTGGTAGTCACACTATATTAGTTGTTTCATAACATTGCAATATTCTTGCATCATCTTTGCATCTATTAGAGCATAAGTTGCATAGCCATGGAGCAAAGAAAGTATCCTATTGTAACATTACAAGCGCAATCTGGGAGAATAAGATATACGCAGGCCTGGCCTTATCGCTACCTTTTGGGGCGTTGTTTCTGGTAGACCAAAAGAAGTGCAATCAAAGCAGAAAGAAAGCATCCTATCCACTCAAAAACATAACAGAACCCAGGTTAACACAACAATGAACTCCATAAAAACAATAAGCGAGAGACGTCTAACTTTAACAGTGAATTAACACAACAATATTCAAGTAATTAAACAAGATTTGAACTCTCATATCCAATCTTGTTCTTGAAGCTTCAATGGCAAATACACTTCAGACAGATACTGAAATCCAAACGAACTCAACGCCTGAATCTCAGCCTTTTGCTTAGTCTTCACCATCAAATTCAACTCTTCAACCCAAGCCGGATTCTTCTTCACAAAATCCTCCTCCAACAAATCCTTCCCCGTCTTAATATCTTGTTCAGTCATCGGCAACCTACATTGCTCCGGTATCTTATACTTATCCAAATCACTCGGTCTAATACCCAACCACTTAATATCCGGTGTAGTCAAGTTCCCACTATCATACGACATATTCTTCGATCCACACCCATATACAGACAATATCTTCAACCCATATGGATCACTGTCCACCAATGCTAGAACTGGCAAATTCAACTCCATCTTCATCTTCCTCAGAAACAACCTAGTCGCCACATCCGGTTGCCCTTTTGCCGTAACAATAATGCACGGAAATCGATTATAAAATCGATCTTCAGACAATCTCATAAACGCAGCATCTTTCTCAACCAACAGTATGTACAATGCATCACTCTGCATATCACCAACTCTATCGATATTCGGAGGTATAGCTTTCCCTCCCATTCCCATTTTCGTACAATCAATCATATCTCCATTATCGCTAAACATCAACCTCCCTACAACAACTCCCTTCTCAGCAGCAACGACATTCAGGCTCGATCTAGTGCATCCCACAATACACGAAATATCATCTAAAACGCCATCAGACTGCGTCTGATCCTGAAACAACTTAACATCCGTGTAGAACAAATCACGCTTAGTTACATGTATGTTACTTGTGCATAACTGATGAACAAGCTGGAGAATCCGGAGAGTGATTGTTGCTTTACGAACGGTGGATACGTTACCGAAGTTTCGAACTGATGATTTGTCTTTGAGGACAATGCGGTCGAGTTCGGATACGTAGAGTTGATTAGCGGCGGAACGGGAAGGGACGGAGAAGGAGAAGCCTTCGCCGGAGAGAATGGAGCTGGCGATACGATATGCGAGAGATTCGATTTCGGATTGGACTTCATCGATTGGGAGATCGGAGACTTCACGGCAGGTGGAGGAGAGGCCGACGTCGGAGAGGGTTAGGGTTTTGGAGGCGGCGGCGGAGGATTTTAGGGTTTTTAGGGTTTGGAGGATGACGGAATCGGGTTTTAGTTTGGATTTGAATGGACGGTTATCGGAATCGGCGTCGGCTCGCCGGCGTTTATTCTTGTCGGCCATCGCCGGTAGCAGCGGTGGTTAAGTGGAGGTGAAAGAAGCGGGAAATGAATGCAGGGAGTAATAAATGAGGATAGGTAGTGTAGTGTTTCAGGGCGTTGGGTAAAGTTGAGAAAATGGTCCCTTATGTTTATGATGTATTCAAAATAGTCTCTTAAGTATATTTCTGAAATAATTTTGATTATTTAAGTTTATTATTGGGCAAATAACATAAATCCCGATAGTTTAGAGTTTCATTATAGAAAATTTTGATATTTTGCATAATTGCTGAAAATGTTAATTTTGGTTTGTTGAGATACATAAGCAACTTTAGATACATCCAATGAAAATACATTTTTCATTGTAAAGATACATAATTAGCTCGCGATATATTTTTTTTATTTTGGGTCTGTCGAGATACATAATACATTCACTGAAAATACATTTTTTTTTTGTAAAGATACATAATTAGCTCCTGATATATATATTTTTTTAATTTGAATCTGTTGAGATACATAATTAGTTTTCAATATATCAAATAAAGATACATAATTAATTGGAATATTGTAATTACTTTGTAAGAGTAGGGGTTTGTGTAAATACAATAAGTTAAGATGTATGTTATGTTATTTTTCCTTTATTAAAATGAATACGTACATAAACTCTAGACAGGAGCTGCATCATGATCCTAGACAAGAAGATGTGGAGGTCACGGATTAAGATAGAAGGCTAGTGTGAGTGGGTCGGTTATGGTTAGGTGTTAGGAGAGTTGGGTGTGATAGGTGTCTTAGGTCGGTGAGTGTGTGTTACTACTACATGGGTATTCGTTTTCCTTATTTCTTATTTTGTTTGTTCGTTTTTCTCTTATTTCCTTTTCTCGGATATCTAGTGTTACTATTTCTTACCTTTGATTTTTGTTATGCTACCTTGGTATATTGTTCTATATCTTGAACCGGGGGTCTATCGAAAACAACCTCTCCATTTCCTCGGAGGTAGCGGTATGGATTGCGTACATTTTACCCTCCCCAGACCCCCTCTCTGTGGGAATACACTGGATCTGTTATTGTTGTTGTACGTAAACTCTAGTGATCGTTTGACATGCGGAATTAGGTGAGATATCTCTTGATATGCATTGTAAATTTATCACACGCTTAGTCATAGCCATCCAACTTTGCATCATTCTATCCTATCTCTGGAATGGGAGCAATTATGATCGCAAGATTATAATTTCTGAATAATTTAGTCCATGTACCAAACAACTCCTTGACAAGTAGCAAGGATCTATAAAAAGAAAGATTTCACGGATGCTCATATATGAAATTACATTTTATGTTAGCCCTATATTATTCTATTTAGTACAATTTGTTAGGTGGGCAAATTAATTAAGGGAGACAAAAAAGTTTTAAAACTAAAAAAGAGTAACACAAGTCTTAAATATTGAGTAGAGGTGACAATTTTAAGATTAGTGTTAATGACATTAATTTTACAACCCTCAAGTATTATTATTTACACAAAGATTCCTACATTATATTTACACAAAGATCCCTACACCATCACCACAATTCCTCCACACCCTTTTTGTTGCCGCCGCCTCCTCCTCAACTATCACTACCACTATCATTGCCACCTCTTTCAGATTCACCATTATCTCCTCCTCTATATAACTATCACCTATTTTTCTTCTTTCTCCTCCACCACCGTCTCTATCAACACTGCAACAAATGTCATCTTCTCATTCAACGTCACCACTAGCACTACCACCTCCCCTTTTATCATAAATATCACTTTTTGTGGGCTCCTCCTCCAACCACATCTTTTTTCAGAAATTAAGTAAGTAGCAACTTCGATAATTTTTGTAACACAATAACTAATAGTAGTTGTTACAGCAATTGTCGTAACTGCTATAGCAATTATGGTAGTTGCTGCTGAAGCAACTCTCATAGTTGCTGAATTTGCTGAATTATTTCTTCATTCATTTTTAAAAAAATCAAAATTTTCTTTTCAAACTTTTTAATTTTTTTTTTTAAAATAGTGCATGAAGATTAAAAAAGGGAAGAAGAACGAAATGAAAAGATAAAGAAAAAGAAGAACAGAAGATGGAAGAAGAGGAAAATCTAGAGAGAGAAAAAAATAAGAAGAATATGGGGAGAAGGAAATTTGGAGGGAGGAAGAAAACAAAAAGATTGAAAGATAAGAAAAGGGGGGAAATTTTAAAATTTGAAATTTAGAGTTGGAGGACTTTTTAAAAAGTTTAAAAGTTTTAAAAATTACATTTACACCCTAATTAACTTAATCAGAATTTAAATGAAGGTCAAAGTTATCACCATTTTTAATTTAAAAACTTTTTTGTCACCTCCCATCTAATTTTCTCTTGTTAGGCGCACATCGACATTAACTATCTAGATAGAAAAGAATGTGATAAAGATTGAAAAAAAAATGATCATTGAACATGTTACCACTGAAATGATGTTAGCTGATCTAGGCATGCAGTTATATTCCCATGAACATGTTAGCACTAAAATGATGTTAGCTGATCTACGCATGTAGTTATATTCCCATACATTAATATAACTACTACCATACAATATATCATGTGGAAGGTCTTCAAAAACTATCATTCGTAAAACAAGACGTTAGCCTACATCCATATATACCAACCTGCCTCCCTGAGGCTTGGCTCTAAAGATGAACTCCCTTTAACATGAAACTCGACAATCAACCCAACCACGACTGGGGACCTAACCTCGACCTAATCCTGAACCAAGATTGGAACCCGGCCTTGACCCGAGACCTAAACCCACCTTCTGCCTCCTCAACCAAGCTATAGCTACCTTCACAACTATTGGGTTCATAGTATATGAAAGAAATGTGAATGGAAAAATGGAGAGTAAAATGGTGGAGGGAAGGAGACAGTAAAATAAAAAGTGTACTCCCAAATTAGAAAGTTTACTCTTTCTCCCACATTGGTGGAAGAAGAGAACTTGAAAGTGTTTATAATCAAGAACACTTACTCCACATGATAAGTGAGGCAAGAAATAAGAGATGCCTCGGGCCTTCGTCGCTCGCTCGGCACGCCTTCGACTTCGGCTTCGGCTTTGGATTTGGATTTGGAAAATGATCGATTGATGAGATTTATCTTTTTGGATAAACTTTATTTGACGAAATCTGATCAATGACAAAAAAGCAAGAGATTTTTTTGTGTGTTTAATACTCCATTTATATACATGCAGTAACAGTAACAGATGCAATGTTTCGACTGAACTGATACACTGTTTCTGTTTCGACTGAACTGATGCAGATTTTCGAAATAATGTTTCCCGAACTAATACATTGGTTCGAACAAATGCAATTCTTCAACGAAGCAATGCACTATTTCAAACTGGTGCACTATTTCGTAAAATCGTATACTGTTTCAGCAAAAATACTACACTGTTTTGGGTAAACAGACATGCATTTTCAGAAAAGTCACACCTCTAAATTGAACCACTGCCACCTTTTCAAAGAGGCATGTTATGGCTATATAAACCTGGTTGCATTCACAGGTTTTGATATGAACGAAAATTACAGAATAAAAACACTCTTCTTGCCTTCAAAATATTCTATGTGATCACTCAAAACGTTCAGTGAGTTCGACAATATTTCAATTGTTTGAGGTACCGCTACAGTTGATTTGTTTGGCCATTTTATCCTGGGAGGAAAATTTTGCAACCTCAGGTACAATGAGGGAAATTATTTCCTTAAGGAAAGTCCGTGAATTCGGGCGACTTGGCCATTTCTGTTTCATCTTTATTTCTAAAAATAAAATACACCTCTTGGAAAGATCACTTTTATCTTGTGTTGAGGGTATTTTCTGCACTTCATTGTGTTCTTAGGTTATAAACTTGAACTAGTTGGTGTTTGTTTCTAGTATACAGATTCTTGTACCCGTAGAAGGAAGAATAACAATCTTAAGGAAATAACTTTACAGAATCTGTATTACTTATTTTTGGAGATTAAAGCTTTAAGCTTTCTATTCCGCTTGAATTTGATTAGTGATTGGAAGACATAAAATCTTCATCACAAGTTAAAGTTCACTCGGTTGGCGATTTGAAGTTATAAAAACTTCATCATTAACTAGAAACAAGAAGAAAAGTTTAAAAGTTATTTAACTGTATAAGTAGAATTCTGAAAATACTAAATTTTTCTGTCTTGTGGTGACAGGAAAAATGACAAGCGAAAGTCAAATGCAAGATGCGGCAACGTCTGTGGGGGCAACTAATATTTCCACATCAAGTCGCACAAATGCTCCACCTACAATGGCACCGGCGGAGAAGCCCAAAAAATTTGCGGGCATTGACTTTAAGCGATGGTAGCAAAAGATGTTATTTTACCTCACCACTTTGTGTCTGCAATAGTTCACTAACGAAGACGCTCCTGAGGTGCTCGAGGGAACCTCGGACAAAGAGCGTTTCATAATTGTAGAAGCTTGGAAACATTCAGACTTCCTTTGCAGAAATTATATTCTGAGTGGTCTCCTAGACGACCTCTACAATGTTTACAGTGGAACTAAGACATTGAAGGAATTGTGGGGGCACTTGAAAGAAAATATAAAATAGAGGATGCGGGAATTAAGAAATTCCTTGTTGCACGGTTCCTGGACTTTAAAATGATAGATAGCAAATCGGTTGTGTCTCAAGTGTAGGATTTGTAAGTCATCATACATGATCTCCTAGCAAAAGGTATATCTTTGAAAAATACCTTAGTTGAACAAATTAAAAGTGTTCTTAATACTCACATAAACTGTTTTGTAGCTTTGATTGTGAATGATGCATTTCAAGTAGCAGCGATAGTTGAGAAGCTACCACCTTTATGGAAAGACTTCAAAAACTACTTGAAGCATAAACGCAAGGAGATGATTGTTGAAGATCTTATTGTCCGACTGCGTATTGAAGAGGATAATAAGGCTGCCGAGAGAAGGTCAAAAAAGAATTCTACAATTAATGGAGCACATATTGTAGAAGATGATCAAAACAATTCTAAGAAAAGAAAGAAAGCTGAACAAGGAAGCCATCAACCCAAGAAGAAATTCAAGGGAAAATGCTTCAATTGTGACAAGATTGGCCACAAGTCCACGGATTGTCGTGCCCCAAAGAAAGGCAAGAAAAAGGATCAAGCAAATATGATTGAATCCAACAAAGAATGGGATAACTTATGTGTTATGTTCTCATAATGCAGCTTGGTAGGAAATCCTCGCGAATGGTGGATGAATTCTGGTGACACCCGCCATGTATGTGCCAACAAAGAGTTGTTTTCGTCATTTGCTCCGGCTCAAGTAGAAGAAGTGATCTACATGGCTAACTCCGCTACTGCTAAGGTAGAAGGAACATGAAAAATATGTTTGAAAATGACTTTAGGAAAGGTCTTGACACTTAACAATGTCTTGTATGTTCCGGAGTTACGTAGGAATTTAATTTTTGTTTCACTTCTAGACAAGAACAGATTCAAATGTGTAAGCGTTTCTGGAAAAATTGTAATTAGCAAAGGAGAAATGTATGTAGGAAAAGGCCATCTCACCGAGTGTCTTTATAAGATGAATGTAATGAATGTTGAAATAAATAAAAGTTCAAATTCTTCTTACTTGCTTGAGTCCTATAATTTATGGCATGAACGTTTAGGCCATGTTAATTACAAAATGTTACGAAAACTGATTAACTTAGAAGTTTTGCCAAACTTTGAGTGCAATAAATCAAAGTGTGAAACGTGTGTGGAATCGAAGTATGCAAAGCATCCTTATAAGTCCATTGAAAGGAATTCCAATCTCTTAGACTTAATACACACTGACATTTATGATATGAAGTCAACACCATCACGTGGTGGGAAAAAGTATTTCATAACTCTTATTGACGATTGCACTAGATATTGTTATGTCTACTTACTAAATAGTAAGGATGAAACAACAGATGCGTTTAGGCAATATAAAACCGAAGTTGAAAATCAGTTAGACAAAAAGATCAAAATGATAAGAAGTGATAGGGGCGGAGAATATGAATCTCCCTTTGCACAAATATGTGTAGAGAATGGAATCATCCATCAAACTATGGCCCCATATTCACCTCAATCTAATGGAATTGCGGAAAGGAAAAACCGAACTTTGAAGGAAATGATGAATGCCTTACTTATAAGTTCTGGTTTACCGCAAAACTTGTGGGGGGGAGGCTATCCTTACAGCCAACCGTATACTTAATAGAGTTCCCCATAGTAAGACACAATCAATTTCTTATGAAAAGTGGAAAGAAAGAAAACCCAACTTGAAATATTTCAAAGTATGGGGGTGTCTAGCAAAGGTCCAAATTCCTGTGCCTAAAAGGATTAAGATAGGACCTAAGACGGTGGACTGCGTGTTCATAGGATATGCTAAAAATAGTAAATCATGTCAGTTTTTGGTTCATAAATCCAAACATTCGGATATAAATGAAAATACGGTAATTGAGTCAGATAATGCTGAATTCTTTGAAAATATTTACCCGTATAAACTTAGACATGAACAGTCTAGTGGAGGATCTAAACAACCTCGAGATGAACCAAGTGAGAATGTACATAATGAAGAAAATCCAAGACGTGGTACACGTCAAAGAACGTCAACTTCGTTTGGATCGAATTTTGTAACATTTCTCTTAGAAAATGAGCCTCAAACGTTTAAAGAAGCAATGTCATCGTCAGACTCATCCTTTTGGAAAGAGGCAGTCAATAGTGAGATTGATTCAATATTAAGCAACCATACATGGGAATTGGTTGATCTTCCTCCCGGAAATAAACCTTTAGGTTCTAAATGGATCTTCAAAAGAAAAATGAAAGCAGATAGCACTATTGACAAATACAAGGCAAGACTTGTAGTAAAAGACTTCAAACAAAAAGTAGGCCTTGATTACTTTGATACATACTCGCTAGTAACAAGGATAACATCAATTCGAATGTTAATTGCCTTGGCTGCAGTATATGGTCTTGAAATTCATCAAATGGATGTGAAAACTGCTTTCCTAAATGGAGAATTGGAGGAAGAAATATACATGGAACAACCTGAGGGTTTTGTGGTTTCAGGAAAGGAAAACAAGGTGTGTAAACTTATTAAGTCACTGTATGGACTAAAACAAGCACCTAAACAATGGCATGCGAAGTTTGACCAAACCATGTTGGCAAACGGATTCAAAATAAATGAATGTGATAAATGTGTTTATATTAAAGACATTCCAAATCACCAAGTCATTGTTTGTTTATATGTGGATGATATGTTAATCATCAGTAGAGACATTTCTAACATAAATATAACAAAACGAATGCTCGAGAGCAAGTTTGATATGAAAGACCTTGGAGTTGCGGATGTGATCTTAGGTATAAGAATCCATAGAACTCCATAAGGGTTGGCATTGTCACAGACTTATTATATCAAAAAGTACTTGACAAATTCAAGTATATGGAATTCTGTATCGCCAAGACTCCATTGGATGTGAGCTTTACACTTCGAAAGAATGAAGGTGAAAGTGACTCACAATTGGAGTACGTAAGAGTATTGGGATGTTTAATGTATATAATGAATTGTACACGACCAGACATAGCATGCGCTATCAGAAAATTGAGTCGGTACACGAGTAATCCCAACAAAACTCATTGGATGGCATTGAAAAGAGTTTTGGGGTATCTTAAATACACTCAAAATTATGCTTTGTATTATAATAAATATCCTTCAAGTACCGCAGGATATTTATTATAATA
>NC_061119.1:12196627-12203710 GCF_002878395.1 Capsicum annuum | reverse complement strand
TACACTTCGAAAGAATGAAGGTGAAAGTGACTCACAATTGGAGTACGTAAGAGTATTGGGATGTTTAATGTATATAATGAATTGTACACGACCAGACATAGCATGCGCTATCAGAAAATTGAGTCGGTACACGAGTAATCCCAACAAAACTCATTGGATGGCATTGAAAAGAGTTTTGGGGTATCTTAAATACACTCAAAATTATGCTTTGTATTATAATAAATATCCTGCGGTACTTGAAGGATATAGTGATGCAAATTAGATCACCGGATCGAACGAAGTAAAATCCACAAGTGGATATGTATTTACTATCGGTGGAGGAGCAGTCTCTTGGAAACCATCCAAGCAGACTTGTATTGCTCGCTCTACAATGGAATTTGAATTTATCAAGGAGCAGTCTCTTGAAAATCATCCAAGCAAACTTGTATTGCTCGCTCTACAATGGAATTTGAATTTATCACATTGGATAAAGCCGGTGAAGAAGCAGAATGGCTCCGAAATTTCTTGGAAGATATTCCATATTGGCCCAAGCCAGTGGCACCAGTCTGTATACACTGTGATAGCCAAGCGGCTATAGGTAGGGCAGGGAGCATGATGTACAATGGTAAATTTCGTCAAATACGACGGAGACATAATACCGTTAGGGAACTTCTCTCTAGTGGAATTATCACTGTTGACTATGTAAAGTCAAAGGATAATGTGTCGGATCCACTTACAAAAGGTCTATCTAGAGAAGGAGTAGAAAAGACATCCAAGGGAATGAGTTTAAGACCTAGGACAAGTCAGCATGGCGGTAACTCTACCTAGCAGACTGGAGATCCCAAGAGCTAGGTTTAAGGAGATCAAACAAAGTTGTGTCTGACAGGTTCAACATTGTCAATTACCCAATCCATTCTCATGATGTAGACAATGTATAGTAAACAAGAATAAGACTTAAGGTGAAAAGTTTTTTAATGATTATCTAAATTTGGCAGATTTGACCAAATAGTTTAATCTATAGGATTGAACGTTTAAAAATCACCTATGTGAGGGCGAAGTGGAAGTCGCTTCAAGGAGAATGTTAGTAAAGGCCTATTCTCTAAGCTCTCATGAAACCGGGACGTGTTTATGGCTGAAAAAATAAAATCGTGAGAACCATAAACGTTAAAAGACTGGTTGTGTGACATGTATTGTCTAGGTGTACATTAAAGCTCGATGGTTCAAAGATATCAAATCTACCTATTGACCGAGTGCATCCGATGCATGTTCACTATGGAAAGTTCAAAGGGAAACCCACTTATCCAGATGCAATCAGTCTTTGCTTGATAATCACATACTTGTCTGTAAAACTTTTACAAAAAAATAGCCAGTCCCCATTCATGTGAGGGATTGTTGGATTCATAGTATATGAAAGAAATATGAATGGAAAATGGAGAGTAAAATGGTGGAGGGAAGGAGACACTAAAATGGAAAGTGTACTCCCAAATTAGAAAGTTTACTCTTTCTCCCACATTGGTGGAAGAAGAGAACTTGGAAGTGTTTATAATCAAGAACACTTACTCCACATGATAAGTGAGGCAAGAAATAAGAGATGTCTCGCGCCGTCGTCGTCGCTCACTAGGTTCGGCTTTGGATTTGGATTTGGATTTGGAAAATGATCGATCGATGAGATCTATCTTTTTGGATAAACTTTATTTGACGAAATCTAATCAATGACAAAAACGCAGGAGATTTTTTTGTGTGTTTAATACTCCATTTATATACATGCAGTAACAGTAACAGATGCAATGTTTCGACTGAACTGATGCCCTGTTTCTGTTTCGACTGAACTGATGCAGATTTTCGAAACAATGTTTCCTGAACTAATACATTGGTTCGAACAGATGCAATTCTTCAACGAAGTGATGCACTATTTCGAACTGGTGCACTGTTTCGTGAAATTGTATATTATTTCAGCAAAAATACTGCACTGTTTTGGGTAAACAGACATGCATTTTCAGAAAAGTCACACCTCTAAATTGAACCACTGCTACCTTTTTCAAAGAGGCATGTTATGGCTATATAAACCTAGTTGCATTCACAGGTTTTGATATGAACGAAAATTACAGAATAAAAACACTCTTCTTGCCTTCAAAATATTCTATGTGATCACTCAAAACGTTCAATGAGTTTGACGATATTCCAATTGTTTGAGGTACCGCTACAGTTGGTTTGTTTGGCCATTTTATCCTGGGAGGAAAATTTTGCAACCTCAGGTACAGTGAGGGGAATTATTTCCTTAAGGAAAGTCCGTGAATTCGGGCGACTTGGCCATTTTTGTTTCATCTTTATTTCTAAAAACAAAATACACCTCTTGGAAAGATCACTTTGATCTTGTGTTGAGGGTATTTTCTGCACTTCATTGTGTTCTTGGTTTATAAACATGAACTAGTTGAAGTGGTTGTTTCTAGTATACAGATTCTTGTACCCGTAGAAGGAAGAATAACAACCACCTCATCACTTTCCATCCATAACATTCTTACAAACTATCACCTTCACGGCAACCGTAGACACATCTAAAACTATGTTATTAGCACTTAAAGTCGTCTTCCTAAAGTTTATAAGTTATAAAATTGAAATCTTGACTCTGGCTCGGTCGATAAATGGATTAATGCCTCCTCTATGAAAAATTTAACCAAAACTTTAATGGAACTTATTCTGTTTGATTATAATACACATATACAATGATACATTTATGTGTCTTTATTTACACACAATATATGGACTGACTTGATTAATTAGCCTTGTGCACAGCAAGCACTCAAGATTTCTCTTATATCTGGATCATCCCCTGCTTCTTTGTCCTGTCACAATCCAGTAGATATATTGAAAATAAAGAATTTTCCATATTTCATAGGATAAAATCAACCGGGGAGTAGCCCATTTTGCGTTATGTGAAAATCTAAAGTCGTAGAGCATGAACCATCGGGTTATTATCACTCGATGACAAACTGTTTAACGGATTGGTGCATATAAACTCTGTATCAAGATTGAGAAGATGGAGGGATGGAAAATTAACCTTGTGTATGTATGTGATGTTATTTTTACCAGGACCTGCAACGATAATTCCTCCTTGTCGCCTGACAATTCAACAAGCAAATTAGTGCACATTTATCCCGGTAAATAGTCTAATAATGTGGCGAAAAGACATGCTACCAGCACTAAACATGCATCTATGCCGAGATTCTAACAACCAAGAGTGTCATATACACCAAACTTGATTCAGTGCTTGGGAGTTGACCATCAAAATCGTGCAACTTTTAGACATAGTAAATATCGTCAAATTGCAAGATATTTACTCGCCCTATTAGCTAACAGATCAGAAGATAATAGCATCTGCGGAAATTGACCTACCAGCCACCTCGTGTCCTGGTGTCCTTTTCGAAAGAAAGCTCCCAATCTTGTCTGTAGCCATCCATATATGCTTGTATTATTTTCAGACCTGCCTATATTTGACGTAAATAAGAACAAAGGAGAAGAAGACCACTATTAGAATACATTGAGAAGCTGGCGATGTTACACTCCATGAGCATGATCTAGTTTGCATACCCCCGGAGTGAATGTGGTTGTAATGCCTGACACAAATCTCAGAGCCTCATAAGACCTATAGCTCGGATCAGCATAAACTTCTGAAATAAGAACGAACCTAAGTAAAGGTGTCACTTTTTGAAAGACCGCAGATGCAGAAAAATTTGAAGAAACAGCTAAATTTTACTGAAAGTGATCAGGAACGAGAAGTATACGCATTAGACAAAGACAAAATATATCATATATCCCTCACTGCGTCACAATGTTAATTCTACGTATGCTAAAACTTTTCTTTTAGGGGAAACTGTAACTTAAAGTGCAGTAGCGTTCGAGGTCACTGGCCTTGTGGAGCATATATATTATATATCATTTGGACATTTCTAGAACTCGCTACGTACTTACAGTAATCGACACTGAGCCACTGGTGGACACAAAAGCGCCTCTTACTCAAAACTTACCTCCTTTAAAGTTTGTTTGCTCGTAGAATTTTCTGGCCTGGACAAAAGAAAAAGAAGGGGATACAAGTCACAACTCAATCCAGTTTTCGCATGAGGTTAATGAGCGCCAAACAGAAAAGAAGCAAACGACAGCAGCATAAGTTCAGATGAGCTAAACAAAAGAAGGTCTTTGTAATAGAGAAAACTTTGTATTGTTCGTACACAGTGTGATTCTGAGAGTTCAATAAGCAAGCTTTAAAGCACAATGATGTTTTCGGTGGAAAGCAAAATGCTAGGTGTCATAACCGTTTTAAGAATTTTCTCGAACGGAAAAGAATAACAAAAGCAAACCATGGATAAGCAACACAGTGCACGAAGCTTCGCTGCTATATACCTGATCAACAGTACCAGGTCCAATTAAAACGAGTGCAACTCCAGCTGCATCCATCTTATCCTGTGATGGAAGACGGTATAAGGATGTATACTATAGTGGTGATCAAACTAAAAGGCTACCTTCAACAACAGATGGTGGAGCTTAATGATATGTCCACTCTCATCTTTGTGGTCAGAAATCAGAATAACTTGATGGACGAAGACATAATCTAACTAAATGATAGAAACAAAATCCATCGACCAACACGATCTTCATACTATGATTGATATGCACGTTATGATAGACAGTTAGACAATGCAACTTATGCTATTCCCACGACTTAACCCCCCAGTATTAAACAAGGATACTAGCTACTAAGACTAGTCATTTGGACCATGGAAATACGTTAGTCAACAAGGATACGAAGCACGCCTCACACAAGGTACTCTAATGAAAAGAGGTTTTAATCTAAGAAGAACATGTTTACAAGAAAAATGAAAAACTGTAAATGTAGCCAAGCAGAAGCATTACCTTCTCAGCTGCAAGATAATCAGCTCTTATACGACAAAGGACACATCTGCAATCAGGAACTAGAATAAGTAGAATATGCTTCACCAGTACGCGCTTTTTGATAACCAGTTTTTGAAGAAATAGAGCATAAAGCCACTGAAAGATTACCCAAAATGACGAGCAAAGGCGACGACTGCTTTCCTATCTTTCCACAAATCTGAAATAGGTATTCCTTGTCCTTTCAGATCAAATACTTGAACATCGTCCAACACATTGATGGTGTCCTCACTCACCACTGGATTCTCTGTTCCTATTTCAACCGGTATTCAGAGAATCATTAGTTTAGAGAATCATTTGCACCCAAGGATGCAGGCCTAGTGGTCAATGAAGTGTTTTAAGAACCGTGAGATCTAGGGTTCAATTTCCAACTGAAACTAAAATATTAAGTGATTTCTTCTCATTTGTCCACGCTTTGTTGGACAAACCTGTACTGGCGGGAGTTAGTTGGTACCTAATGGAATTAGTCGAGGTGTATGCAAGTAGGCCCGGACACTACGGGTACCTCATCAACGACTAGTTTAGTTTTCTGCTTAAGCAAAACCAATACATCACAATATCAAATAACAACAAAAACAACAAGTCAAATATCCTACAAGCTTATCTGTAGAGTTCGAGACAGCTAATGTATTTATTCATGCATCCACCATTAAAGGACGAGCGACTCTGGTGCAGAGCCACCATTATAATTAGTAGTAGTATTCAGTACTCGCGAAGTTTCTTATGATATCATTGCATCTAATTTACATGGTATAACATTGAGATAAGCAACCGGTACTCACCCGAACTATGGCCAAAGTTGCTACGACACACTCCAAATTCACAGGTGTCCTATTACCCCAAAAACTCAATTTTAGCATATTTTTGTCACCCTTTTGTGCTGACATGACACCTTTATTATATAAAATGGAGCCTACTTCAACGGTGTCATGTCAGCTAAAAATGCTGACAAAATGTGCCACATCAGCTAAAAGGATGATAAAAATATGCTAAAATTTAGTTCTGGGATAAAGGGCCCCTGTGAAATTAGAGTGTGTCATAGCAAATTTGGTCATAGTTCATGAGGGTACTAGATGCTTTACTCTTATTGTAAATTTCTATGGCCCACATAATTAATTTATTTATTGATTTAATAATAATTGAATAAGTTAAATCCTTAATCTATATGGAAAATTACCTAGTAGGATAATTACTGACTCCTAGTAGGATAATGATTGTATCCACCAATCACGTTGATAGAACGTGAAAACATAACTAACTATTCCCATTATAAAAGGGTCCTCTCTCTGCCCAAAAGAAGAATAAGCTCCATCACAATTATTCTGAAAGTAAGGTAAAGAGAGAGAAACAATTCAGTGCTCTGTTATTATGCTTTTGCTTCCGCTAAAACCATAGAGAATTCAGGTAAGTAATTCTTTATTGAATTACTGTTATTATGTGTATGTGAAAATCATTAAGTTCAACGTTCCTGAATAATACAAAGGATTATGGATAGGATTGTTTATGTATAAGATTGTTTAAGTTTATATAATCCGTTTTATTCTTACATGTGGTATCAGAGCCTTGTTTTCGGAACAAGTGATTTTCCATTAAAATTAATGTCTCTTCAGATCTTGTGAATTTTAATTATGTTTGTTAGAAATTTCACAATTATTGAATCACGAAATTTGAAATATTGATATTATTATAATTGATTCAATTTAAAATAACATAAGTTTAATCTTTGTTATTTTAAATATTAAAGAAACAACTCTTTGTTGTTAGAACGTTGTAGTATGCAATAATAAAATTTATTATTTCTTAATATAACTTGGAATCATATATCTAAGATTTGTTAATCAACAAAGTGGTAATTCCAAAATAAAGGTTAAAGTTTAAATTAATTACCCATTAATCTTGATGCTTATAATTGATCTAACAATTATGGGTAAATTAAATTTTTGGTCATAAGACATTTGTGGATCACCCAAAGGTTGATTGTTTGTTCGTATGACCAATAAATATTAAAGAGATAATTTTGATGTATTGTTAGTTTTATTTATTTATCCAAAGATGATAAATATTATTAATTGATGCATTAAATATTATCGTTTTGTGTTAAATATATTTTAAGCATCATTATATTTAAAGTTGTATTTTGATGTTTCACCCAAAGGAGAA
>NC_061119.1:12110236-12193627 GCF_002878395.1 Capsicum annuum | reverse complement strand
TGTGCATGTGAAAATCATTAAGTTCAATGTTCCTGAATAATACAAAGGATTATGGATAGGATTATTTATGTATAAGATTGTTTAAGTTTATATAATCCGTTTTATGCTTACACTTATAACATTAGACATATAATACATAAACAAAACAATCAAACTTAGCCTCAATCAGCAAGTAAGTACTCCAACTTTGAGATTATACATCTAAAGCACCTCCAATTTAGTCTCTGACAACTAACAACTAAACATTCCAATTCGTACACACTATATCTCATGGACACCCGATGCTAATGTGACACATAAGTTGAATTATTTAACTGACACATTACGTTAAGACAAAGAAGACAAGCTAACCTGTGGAGCTGAAGATAGCAGAGGAGGAGGAGGACCTGTGGGATGCATAAATGGCTGAAAAATTGGATGTTAAGCTGAAATTGGAGTTAAAACTAAATGGGGTTTTTGTGAAATTGAGATTGTGAAGTTGGTTTTGGCGAACACTTATGCTAACTGCAATAGTGGCAGAGAGAGAAATGGCCATTGGTGTAAAACAGGGGATTCTTGAATGGACTAAACTTTGGTACGTTAACAGATTGTTATTATTCATGTGGAAAACAAACCTTATACGTGGTTAAATAACCCCCTCTTAAGAAATATTTTATAGTTATAAGGTGTGTTTGGTACGAGATAAAATGTTTTCCTGGAAAATAATACTTTTTTTTTTTATTTCTCATTCGATGTTTTGTACCCGCATTAGAATCCGATTAATTTGGACTCGCATCGGGTAGGGCTCCGAATGGGGGAAAGCGTTCCCTACCAAAGATTATTCTATACCTGGGGCTCGAATCCGAGATCTCTGATTAAGAAAGAAGCAGTTTCATCCACGTAATACTCCTTCGTTTATAAGTGCTTCTTTGAATTCTGATTTATTGTATATTCATGTCTTCAAGAAAATATTATTATAATCCTTTTAATATATTTTTTATATTCGCTCTTATTTGTCACTATTTTTTTAGTTGTTTATTGTACAAATTAAAAAAGGATAATTTGTTTTCTATTTTATCCTAAAGATTAGTTGTTTATTATACAAATAATTTTTAAGGTATATTAAACATCAATTAATAGGAGTATTACGGTAAAATAATTATTTCAATGATTATTTTCTTAATTGATATGCCGTATCAAAAAGTGACAATAAAGACGAACGAAGGGAGTGGAAATAATCAATATCAACTCGAAAAGAGATAAAAATTAATCAAAAGTAAATTGGTAAAGTTATCTTTAATTTTCTAGGAGTGAATAGTTTATTAAAGGTTGCCCACAAATTAACAGAAACACCAATGTTTGTGCATGAAAATCATAATTTTTCGAATTTGAATTTGATTTTGTTTGACCGTGGATATAAATGAGAGTCGTTTTTTAAATTTTGTGAGATAAGTAGAAGTGAAAAAATGTAATTTTAAATTGTACTTAAAATTCTTATGGCCAAACACTATTTTTACTAAAGTCAAATAACTTTTTGAAAAAAAAGTAAAAAATTCTCACGACCAAATAGAGGGGTTGCTTCCTCCGTCTCCTCCCACCAAGAAAACATTTATCTCTTAATTTTATAAATTGAACAACTAATTTTGGTAAGATGACTAGATAAAGTGAAACAGAGAGAGAGAGTACTTCCTACGGTTTTGTTTACTTGTCACATTTCACTTCTTAATAAGCAAACTACATGAATTTTTATCAACATTATAAAATATATTTTGTCATTATATTAATATGAAAATGCTTGCAACTTATAATATTTTTCATATAATTTTCGAACATTTAAATTTATTTTTAAAAATACTATAATTCAATTTGGCTTCAAAAATTAATCAAAGTTAACTCTTGTGAATAAAAAGATTTAGCTTCAAAAATTAATCAAAATTAACTCTTGTGAAGAAAAACGTGACAAATAAAAACAATGAAGAGAGTATGAAATTAAGTTTTAAGAACATGTAAAATCTAAAATATTGAATTTTTTTTTGTTAAAATGAGTTTGTAGTATTAATTTGTAGTCTTTCCATTAAAGATGAGTTTATTCTCTGATCTCAAATTTAAGTACGTAATTATTAATTTATCACAAGCTTGGTAGTTCGATTCTTATCTAAATTTTGCATATAACAAAAATCTAGCATACCAAAATATCCTTTTTAAACCTTTAATAGAAAATGATGGATGGTATAAAATATCTTTAAAGTGCAACCAAATTATCTAATGTTTAAATAGTGCAAAAAAGGTACATAAGTAAGAATATTCTTGCACCATGGCATATTCGAAAATCAAGATTATTGATCTGCAATTGCCAAACTTCATTATTTTTCATCTTATTTTATTATTCTCTTTATATAGATATGATTTTTTTTGTATTAATACTCATGATTTCCAAAATATCGATTTCAAAATATTTATCTATATCTATAATTTATAATTTATAATTTATATCTATAATCTATAATTTTGTATAATATATTAAAAATGTAAACACCCTTAGAAAAGTAATTTGAATTTTTTGTCCTTCATTAAAAGATTTTTCTTTAGACAAAATTATTTTTTTCACTTTTTTAAAATTATTTTTATTATATTAACTAAACTTCCTAAAATATATGAAACTCCTAAAATATATGATAGGAAAATTAATTAATATTTTTCTTTCTACTAGATTTTCTAAAATATATGAGACTCTTACAATATATGGTTGGAAATTAATTAATATTTTTCTTTCTACTGTTCAATTAAAAAAATACTCCTAAAATAGAACTCTATTAAGAAAATACTTCTATAGATATTGAGATGTACGTTAAACTATAAAATGAATCGAGCCTATTGGGAGAATATGATTGATTCGATTACATGTCTAAATTGATTGATATTTGATTTTCCAACCCTCAACTTTTTCACTGTTTTTGTCAGCATAATAGAATTCAATATGTGTGTATATATAAATCTTCTTTGTTTTCATTCAAAATCATTCTTTAGGATCAAAATTTAATCGAAGCTTTGTGATCACTATTATATTATTTTTTTTATAGTTTATAGGTCGTAGATGAATGTTGGTTGGCCTTGAAGAATTTATTGTGGAAAAGTTAGGTTTAATTGTATTGTTTTGATATCCTTATTATCTTATTATTTTATTTTAATTTACAGATGTCAGATGAGTATCGGTCGACTTTGAAAAAATTTTAAGGTAAAAATTAGGTTTAATTGTATTATTGTAATATCTCTATTAATTTGTTATTTTGTGCTAGTTTACAGTTCGTAAATGATCTCTATTGACTTTGAGATTTTTGTGTGTGTAAAGTTTAAGTTTAATTGTATTGTTTTGATATCACTTTTATTATATTATTTTATTGAAAAGTTAGGTTTAGTTATATTATTTTGATATCTCTATTGTCATTTTTGATAAATGTTAGGTTTAATAAATAAATTTTCCATCTTTACATGCTTAAAAGATATTAAATTTAATTATTATATTTATTTTTATTATTTAAACATATATCCTATATAGTGTAATGTTTGAATTCATTAAAGTGAGGTGCACACGTTTGCGCGTGCACCTAAAGTAGTTATATTATATATGCTAGATAAAATTGATCATTTCCTATTTATTTTAAGTAACAAATACCTAAATAAAATAAATATTTAATATCAATTTATTGGATTTGATTGTTTAATAGTTTTAAACCAACACACCATTGTTCTAATATCACCACTAAAGAATACTCTATCCATTTCATAATAAATGAATTGTTGAATTTTAACATGCATATTAAGAAAAAAACATTCAAGATATAAATTTAATAAATTTTCTATTTTTACCCCAAAAAAAGAAAAAGTTGATCTTATAATACCTTTTCAAAAGTTAATTGATTGTCAAATTATAAAGGCAAATTTGAAAAAAAAATTCAATGATTCACTTATTTTGAAATACCAATAAATACCCCAACAATTCACTTATTTCGAAACAGATGAAGTATGATGCAACAGATTGAGCTGCTTCTCTCTTAATCAGAAATTTGGGGTTAGAGTCATGGGTATGAAAAAATTCTTAGTAGAAAACGCTTCCCCCAAATGGGTCCTACACACTATAAATTTGAATTAGTTGAACTCTAGTACGAGTATCGAACACCGAGTGAAAACCCCCCCAAAAAATAATATTGTCCTAAAATCAAAACTTCCAAACAAACAAAAATTTGGGTCAACCCACATGACCCATATAACAACCAATCCCTAGAATTCTTCCACACTCTTCCTATTTACTAGGAAAAAATCGCCTCCTTTATTTCTCCCCCCTTTTTCCCACTTTGCCCTTTCCACATTTCCCAAGAAAGAAAACCTCAAAAACTTACCCATCAATGGCGGCCATGATCCGCCTATTCCGATCATCATCATCATCGTCATACAGTAGGTATTTTTCTACTGCAGCTGTGTCGGAAACTGTGAAATCTCAATCTTACCCTCGTAATCCTGTTACTACTAATGTTGAACCTAAGGGTAAAACTGTCCAATGGGTTTTCTTGGGTTGTCCTGGTGTTGGAAAAGGTACTTATGCTAGTCGTTTATCGACCCTTTTGGGTGTTCCTCATATTGCTACTGGAGATCTTGTACGTGATGAGCTGAAAAGTTCGGGTTCTTTGTCCAAACAAGTATGTTTCTTGTTCATAGTTGAGCTTGTATATTGTTATTGATTCAAAGTGATAAGATTTGCGTACAGTCTATTAAGGGCGAATCTTGGACAAAAAGATTTACCTTTTTATGTGAGTGTTTAGATTTTTGAATCTCAATTTAACCCTCATAAATCCTGTTACTAATAGCGTTGAACCTAAGGGTAAAACTGTCCAATGGGTTTTCTTGGGTTGTCCTGGTGTTGGAAAAGGTACCTATGCTCGTCGTCTATCGACCCTTTTGGGAGTTCCACATATTGCTACTGGAGATCTTGTACGTGATGAGTTGAAAATTTTGGGTCCTTTGTTGAAACAAGTATGTTTCTTGTTCATAGTTGAGCTTGTATATTGTCATTAATTGAAAGCGATAGGGTTTGCGTAAATTCTATCCTCCCTTAAGGGCGGATCTTGAGATTCGGGAGGATGTTTTCCCTAACCCCTAGACAAAAATTACTTTTTTTTACGTACGTATATAGATTTTGAATTCCGTGGACATGACGAGAGGTTGGCTTAGTGGTTTAGGGGGTTCAAAATTTATTTTGAGGTTCCAACACTGCAAGTATGAATCTTAGGCACTATATTGTTTTATTTTTCGAATCCCTTAGTGAAAATCCTGGATCCGACCGCACTTATGGGGTTAGAGTGGGTATGTTGTTGTCGTTGTTGAGTCTCTTTGCCCACAAAGGTAGTGATAAGGTTTATAAAAATGTCAACTTCATGATTCAATAATGATATAACTCTTTGATAAGTCTTATCTGGTGCTAGTAAGAGGTTAGATCTATATGCCTTGGTCCCGTAAGAAGGAGGATGGAGGAAGTCTTTAGGTCATATGGAGAACCAAAGATTGGGAAAAGAATTCCTTATGATATGGAATTGGGGTATGGTACACTAGAATTGATCTAGTTTGGGAGAGTAGAAACCGAGAAAGTATCAACGAATAATGTCCGAGAAAAAGTTTGTGATAAACAATTTAGGGATTTGGTTTATCTGTATGTTTACTTACTCCTATGTTGTCCGAGGCAAAAAGGGTAGATAAGTGCCATTAAGCTTCTTGTAGTATGAAAAAAGAGACAGCGAGTTGAAAAAACCTACAAAACCCATATATGTAAAAGTCGAATATGTTTAATTTGATCTGGTTTATTGATTTGTAAACCAGCATAGTTAGTTTTGGTCATTATTATGTTTTATAGCATATATGTCTGTGTATGCTATAACTAGTTTAGGTGTACGCGCCTCGCGCGTGTACCTCACTTTATTGAGTTCAAACGTTACACTAAATAGGATATTTGTTTAAATAATAAAAGACAAAATGACCTCCTGGACCCCTGTACTAAATCGGTTTTGTAAGCCGGACGCTTCTACTTACATGTTTGTCATTTGGACCTTTGAACCCATTAAAAAATAACGTTTTACGCTCTTTGACCGTTGACCTTGCCTATGTGGCATTGAAATGGTGACTAGGACAAAGGAGAGTGTAGTCACTCGCTTGGGGTACGAGTGGTGATCAATTTTTGGCTAATTTTACATTAAAATAATTAAAAAAAATTAAATTAAAAAAAAAATTTCTTCCATCTTTTTAAATTTAATGTTTTTTTTTAATATAATTTTTTTTTTTTTAAAACCTTCCCCACTCCACCCCAGCCCGTTCCCACCCCCACTCCCCACCTAGCCCCATCCCACCCCACCCCCAGCCCCTTCCATAAAATAATTTAAAAAAAAAATTAAAAATATTAAAAAAATAAAATAAAAAAAAGGCTCTGTTTTTCCTTCATCTTTTTAATTTAAAAATATTTTTAAAAATTTTAAAATAATATATATATATATTTTTAAGAAAACCCTTCCCCACTCCACCCTAGCCCGTCCCCACTCCCCCACCCAGCCCATCCCACCCCACCCCAGCCTCTTCCAGCCCCTCCACCCCACGCCAACACCCGTCCAGCCCTTCCCCACCCCCACCCCAGCCCGTCCCCAACCCCACACACCCTACCAGCCCAGCCCAGCCCCCCGCCCCCCAACTCCACCCCAGCCCCCCCACACACACGTGTTCACTTTTTATTTTTTATTTTAATTTTCCCCCTCAATTCAATTCTTTTCATTTTTTTAATTAAAATTTAAATTTGAAATCTTTTTATTTTTTTGGGGATTAAAATTAAAATTGAAAGTGAGTGATAATGAATATTGAAACAAATTAGTGAATTTCGCTTGAAAAAAATTAAATTTTTTGTGAATTTGTTAAAAATCAAATTTAAAAATAAAAAATTTATTATGTTTGTATATATGAATTTATAGTTAAAAATTTAAATTAGTTGGAGAAAAATTTTAATTATTTGGAATGGATTTGATGTTTAATTTGTGAGCAAAAATAAAAACATGATTATTCAAATTTTTCTACAATTTATAAATTTTTCTTATTTAATTAAATTAGTTTTAATATTTAATTTGTTATGTAGCAGTTTAAAAATGACTTGGAATTTAATGTAATACTTTTTTTTTAATTATTTTTTTAAATGACATGGCAGATGTGTCAGGCGTGGCAGCTGACGTGGGGGAGAGTGTGTTACACTCACCAAAAAAGGGTTTAAAATGTTGTTTTTTAGTGGGTTCGGGGGTCCAGATGACAAACATGTGAGTAGTAGTGTCCAACTTACAAAACCGACATAGTACAGGGGTCCAGAAGGTCATTTTGCCTAACGATAAATACAATAATTAAATTCAACATCTTTTGGAGAATTTATTTAATTAAACCTAACTTTTACCCAAAAAAATTCTCAAAGCCGATCGACATTCATCTATCACCTGTAAACTGCAACAAAATAATACGAAGAACGTATAATTTCATAGTAGAGGTAAATTTATTAGATGAGAAGAATTATACCTTAATATGTGAATCTTGTTTTAGTTATGAGCAATAGAAATTGCTGAAATAAATTCTACTAAAAGGACACAGAGAACGATAAGAACGTAGAATAGAGGTAAATTTGTGAGATGAGAAGAATATACCTGAAATATGTCGTAGTTTGATAGATAAAGAAGGTTAGTTATGAGCAGTAGAAAATAAAATATATTGAATTAACATGACACATTAAGCTAAATTAAATTAAGCAATTTATGTTGACATAGCAAGTAATATTGTGTTTAAATTAACAAAAGGGAGAGATGATATAACGTCAAAAACCTGAAAATAAAATTGTTGAAACTGTGCCGAGATGAAAAATAATGAAAGATCGCAGCTGCTTATAACGATGAACAATGAAAAAGCTCAAGGGTTTATATAGAAGAACGTAATGTACAAATCAAAAATGACAAAAATTTGGATGTGTAGGAAAAAAATAATTTTTTGGTTGAAAGAAACCAAGCAGGAAACAAATAGGAGAAAAAATAATAAAAAATCGGATGTTTAACAAAGTAGGAAAAAAAAAGTGGGTTTAAATTAATTAAGTAGAGTAAAAAGCTAAATTTGGTTGTTTTAACAAAGTAAGGAAAAAAACATGGGTTTTAATTAAGTAGAGAAAAAAGCTAAATTTGGTTAGAATTTAATTGTAGCAAAAATTTAGTATATTTATTTTGAAGAATTTAATTGTAGGGAAAAGGGTAAAAGATGATTTTGTCTAAAGCGGACTATTTTAATGAAGGTCAAAAATTTCAATTCACTTTTCTAAAGGTCTTCACACTTTTAATATATTATATAGAAGATGTTGTCAGAAGTCAAGACTACTCCTATACTTGTGCGGAGTCTTTTGAGTCATGATTGAGATTCATATACAAGTACAGAAGACAGACAAATTCTTGTACTTATAATTTATACTTTAATTTTTGTATATAATATTAGCCTGAGATAATCTCAAAATGGAGCTATATGATCAGTGAGGATTCATTTAGCTGACACAACTTTAGTTTGGGATTGAGGCGTAGTTGTTTTCATATTATATGTGTTTCCAACTTTATTCTTACTTAAAATCGGTTCATCTCCTGATCGGCTTCATCCTCTTTCAGCTTGCAGAGATTGTCAACCAAGGGAAACTTGTTTCAGATGAGATAATACTGAATTTACTATCTAAGAGGCTCGAGAATGGGGAAGCTAAGGGTGAAGCTGGATTCATACTTGACGGATTCCCTAGAACCGTGAGACAAGCAGTGAGTATACATTTGATTTTCCTGCATAAAATTCTGTCAATCTCATTTGTCTATGTATTAGCTCTTGGCTACTATCTCCAAAAACCTTATATGTATGAGATTGGAAGTCATGCTATGGCGATCTGTGAAAAAAGTCAGTGAGAATGAATTAGTCATTCCAGCTTACCAAAAACGAGAAAAGTAAGAAGTTAGAGGCTAAGTACTACTGCTCAATTTAGATTTGGTACTCTTTTGTCTATGAAAAGGTGTATCCCCTCTTTGTATGTGGTGGCAGGAATTTGAAATGATGAATAAGTGATATATAATTGTCTACCTTCCCGTTCTAGTCACTTCACCTAGTACATTCGTGTAATCTCAATTTATGTCAGAGGTGTTAGACAAAGCTTTGTGCAAGTTCTCTAACATTCGTGTCTATTTCTGCATCAGGAAATATTGACCGAGGTGACAGACATAGATCTGGTGGTTAATCTCAAGCTTCCAGAAAGCGTATTGGTTGAGAAATGCCTTGGCCGAAGGATTTGCAGTGAATGTGGAAAGAACTTCAATGTGGCATCTATTGATGTCGCGGGTGAAAATGGGGCTCCTAGAATCACCATGGCTCCACTTAATCCTCCCACACAGTGTATATCAAAGTTAATCACTCGAGCAGATGATACAGAAGATATCGTCAAGGAAAGACTTCGTATATACTGGGACAAGGTATTGTTCCAATATCTGAACTACAATATCTTCATGTGCACTAGTACTTAAATAAGCGTTTTTGCCTTAACATGAGTAACGATTCTCAAAGCAACGACTTCTTCCCTCAAAAGCATCTATGCTATTATCACCTTTCTCTTCAAAATGAAAAAAAATAGAACAGCTATATGATTTCCGTTCTTATCATTGCAGAGTCAGCCCGTTGAAGACTTCTACCGGAGCCAAGGAAAGTTACTTGAATTTGATTTGCCTGGAGGTATCCCAGAATCATGGCCCAAGTTGTTGGAAGTTCTCAACCTCGATGAGCAGGAACATAAACTGTCTGCTGCAGCTTAGTTTCATTAGCTGCTTCATATCTGTGCGCGCTCTTAACAATTTTGCAGAAAAGAACATATTCATTGGTTTCGCTTCTATTTTCTTTTTTCTCTTAATTTAAGTCAAATAACAAACTATATTGAGTGTACTTTGAAGCCGTAACAAAATACGGTGGCTGCCTTTGTTGGATTTCAATTTTTTATGAAGAGGTTTGTTGTACCATAGTTTCAGCAAGAGTTATAAAGATGATTATTTTTCCATTTGTGTAATAAGCTTATACCTTATAGTAATGACACATTCTGATTAAATACTTTTAGAATTATGACATAATCTAATATAAACAACTGATATGGTTTTACTTGGTGCATGTTTTGCATATCATGTTGCTCCAATTTCAACTAAAAGATGTTAATTGGCTTCATATTATTGCCTCAAGATTTGTTCAATGGGTAATGACATATAACGCATGATGTGTGGGTAAGACGAAGCCTAATATTGATGTCTGGGGAGGCAGGGGCGGAGTCAGGATTTTTACTAAGGGAGTTCAGAAGTAGACGTATGAAATAGCCTAAAGTTTTCGATGTCAATTATGTATACATAAATGATCATTTTTATCATGTATAAATTATAGTATAATTTTTCGTTGATGGGGGTTAGGATGAACCCCTGAGCTAAAGGTGGCTCCGCCCCGGGGAAGATAGAGATGCAAGTCCATACATTCCGAGTTATAAACCTGTTAAAGAGAAGAAGAGAATCGTTGGATTAAAACTATTCAGCGATATTCTTAACATAGTGTGATGTTGTCGACCTGATTTTTCTGAAAGAACTTACACTATTAAGAGTATCATCTGTTCAGGAAATGCTATAGAGAATTTGAGATCCGATACGAAACAACTTGTAAGTAGTTTATTTTTATTTTTTTCTTTTCCATGTGAGACATGTTCACAAACACCAACAAGAATATTGTAACCATATTAGGTACATACAAAGTTTAGTTTTCTATGGCAACATTGAATTTCATTGATACATGCATAAGTTAGTCATTTGCACAACATTTTCTCTTTAATTTCTATTTGGATCGAACTCCAATCCAAATAGTTTGTTCTGTTTTATTGCATGTGAAAGAAAGTGAAGAACAACTCATTCATCAACATTCCATTGAATAGGTAACTTCATTTGCATTTTCTTCATCATCATCTGCTTCTTCTTTATGCTTATTATTGTGGCGGAATCAGAAAATTACATTCTATACATAGAAAATTATACTACGTAATAGGTCCAAAATTACTATTTATACTATATTTTAAATCTTGAACACTCGAATTCATAAGAATTTTGTGGAGGAATACATAGTTATGTTCATTTTGTTGCATTTCCACTATCTTCATTCTTGATTTTCTTTATCCCTCTACTTGCCACGTTAAGTTAGCCGGGACGGATCTACAAAATGGAAGAAGATTCGATTGAACCTCCTTCATCAGAAAGTAACTTTCTATAATACTATTTTCTTTTACGTTTATATATTACACAATGTAACTTCGTGTGAAAAATTTAGTTTGGTAAAACATCCAACACATAATAATTTTTAAAATGACATGTCAAACATACAATAATGAATAATGTATGTATCAAAATATTTGTTTATTACAAACAATCTAATAATATATGTATCAAAATATCTATTAAATATTTGAATTCAATTAGTACTATTTATTTGAAATTAAGTGTAAAAGTATATATAAATCTCAAAAATCTTTATTAGACAGACATCCCAATGTCACATCAACATTCTTTATCAGACCAAACATTAAAATGAATAATTCAACTAATCTTTTTGTCATGGAAAATAAACTTATCCAAACTAATAATCTAGAAAAGAAACGTGTCAAAGTATAAGCCAATAGCATGAAAAGAAAGGGTAAAAAAGAGAAATACATAGAAAATTTCATGGATTAGGAAAGTTCTAAATCAATTATTAAAGTGATAACAAGACAAAAAGAGTACTATTTATTGGTAGATGTTAAATCATTGCCTAATATATCCATTAAAAATGAGCTAATATTAATTAATTCAATAAGAATAATATAATTGAAGCAAGATTTATTTATTTTGTTTAAACATATCGACTTTTTAAGTTATAGATTTTTGCTTAAATGTACAATATAACTTTGAGAAATGACATGCTTATTTTTGTATGGAATGTACAATATAACTAAACCAAAGAATAGTGTTTAGTTTTTTTTCTTATCTTCTTCATATATAGAGTTTTTTTTGTTTTTGGAGGGTGTTTAAAAAAACCAAACTTGTAACACTCTCAACCACAACGACAACATATGAATCTCGATAAGGTTGGGGTTTACGGACAGTGACGGAGGCAGAATTTCATCGAGAGGGTTCAAAAATAAATATACGGACTAGACGAAGGAGTTCAACATTTATTATATATACATAAAAATATTTTTATCCATGTAAAAATAATATAAAAATAGTATAATTTTTCGTCTAAGAAGGTTCATCCGAACCCCTCACGGTGGCTCCGCCACTGTCTACGCAGATGTTACCCTCATTTTTTGAGGATTAAATAGACTATTTTCAATCGCCCCTCGATCCGAAAAAGTGATCTCAAATAAAAGAGTAAAAGTTAGGATAAAATTATTATAGAAATAAAAATACTGAGAATAAATTAATACAGATAGCAACGTAAAAGATATAATTATTGTAATTCAATTTAATAAAGAAAGAGATAGTAATAGCATAATAATAATATTGATAAGTAAAATTCATGCTCTCCCTTAAAAGAAAGAAATCACTCGAGCAACTATCTGCTAATCGATATAGATTTATCTCTGTCAACCTCTCATACCTTCTTACCGTAACTTGTATGTCTTTAAATTTATATTCTTAAGAACTCACTACCTTCAACTCATTAAATGTAAAATTTACATTTTCCTCCAATTTAATAGTATTCAATTTAAAAGTTATACATTTTGAAATTAATAAATTATATTATAAAAACTCTGTGACTTTGGTTTTGACAAGTTTCTAATTTGTTGATCTTATGTCTGATATCACTTTGAAGCCTTTGCCCAAAGAGAGAGTATTTCCTTTTGCATTTCTGCCTAATTAACCTTATGGCAAAACCATATTTAGTACGAAGAAAAATATATTCTACGAAAAATATTTTGACAAAATATAAGTTGTTATTTATTTATTTATTTTAATATCAATAGTGTAGTGCATTTGTAGGTATGTTTTAAAATTAAATAAAAACTAATGTTAAAATCAATGTAATATCTTATTATTTTATTAAATAATAACATTTCCTCAAAAGGTGCAAAGCCTGAAAGCCGTATGACAAAATTTGTTAGTTTGTTTTCCCAACGATCCCGTTGTTTTATTTATACAAATATGTTTTTTTTTTTATCATCTATTTTTAACTCCCCCTTAATTATTAGTTATTTTAGTAGCTCTTATTATATATTTTAGAAATTTCTCTTTTTTATCATATATTCTAGAATACATAGACCGTTTTATAGAGACTTTTAACAAAGACGTTTTATAAAAACTTCTAAAGAAACGTAAGAAGTACAAATTATTTTTTAAATGTAAGAACATAAATTATTTTTTAAAATCTTTCGCGAAAATGTATTATAGATTTATAATTTTTTCTTATATATGTACACGTCTTGGTAGGTAAATGATTCCATAATTGACACGTGTCTTGCTGCTAAGTATCTTGCGATTTTAGGACACGAGATGCCAACTGGCACGTGCAGATTTTGTCTGTCTAGTCTTAGATTTTGTCCACGCAAGCAATGCTTACATGGATAATCACTAATGACGTGGAATATATTGCACCTCCTAGGCCTCAATTTGTACACGTCATCTTCTTGGAAACTTTCGAAAGAGACCTCGTTTGGGCATGTTGGTCATGAAAATAATAAGTGGAGTTTGATATTTGATTTGATCGTGAATATAAATTGAAATTATTTTTAAAATTTTGCAGAGAAAAAAGCGAAAACAAATAAATTAAATCCCTTACAGCAGGGACAACAGAAAGAAGACGGCTATCAAATTTTAGTAGTGTAACTGGACTCTAAGAAGAACCAAACTTGACTGTAATACATAGCTGATCGATCAGACTAGGAAAAACATAAAACTAAAATGGCATATATATTAAAGTGCTAAAACATGGATTAATCAAGATCCAAGGTCTTGTTGAGCAGCACATGACTTATTAGTATTGGTACTAAGTCCACCCTTTCGACCCATTTCTTTGTACCCTTCTTTACCTATCTGCTCTTTCCTGGTCTGTCCTCCTTTCTGTCCCAGCTCTTGGTACCCTTCTGTTCCTAGCTGCTCCCTTCTTGTTTGCCCTCCTCTGCTTCTCCCTAATTTCGTGCATTTAAAAATTACGTATAGTAATTAATAACTTAAAAATTTTTAAAAACAAAATAAAAATTAATTGAGTCTCAAAATTCAATCGTGCCACACATGTATCCAATTAGAAATGGGGAGAGAACTTTTTCAAACTTAGCTAAGCACACCAGATTTGTGACTTTCTATAAATATCATTAACAACAACATATCAGTATATTTTCACCAAGTAAAATCAGTGAAGGGTAAATATACAGAGGTGAGGTAGGTTAGTATCACTACTTCAAAGGTGAGGAAAAGTGAGGTAGAGGTGAGGTAGAGAGCCTATTTCCGCGATAGATCCTGGCTCAAGGATAAATCAATCTAGATAGACCCACAACTCAAAATAAATCAATCTAGATAGATCTCAACTCAAGATAAGTCAATCTAAAACAAAGAATAGCAAAAAGGATAAAACACAACAGAAATCACCACACCTCATAATACCATACACAAGATTCACCAAGTGATACAACAAATAATACAATATCCTAAAATAATACTAACCTTCTACCCTAACCTTCTATAAATATCATTAAGATTATTCTCAAACTAAAAATATGTGCTACATGTAGAATAGGATGATTAGATTGAATAATAAATCAACAAATATTGCATAGAACAAAACAAAACTAATGTCGTGATAAACCTTGAGCAAGATGCTCTTGAGCTTCAAGACTCTTTCCACCAGTGCCACCAGGAACAACTGTTTCTCCCTGTCTAGCTCTTGCATCAAGTTGAGCTCGTTCTTCTTGCTCTGATGCCATTCTCTCTCCCTCTTTCTCTCTCTTTACAATATACAATAAGAAAGTTAACCTGTTCATGCACCCCATATATATATATATATATATATATATATATATATATATGTGGCAGTTGTACTGAAGAGGCTTTTTTTGTTAGTATAAGTAAGATACGTGGCAAAAGAAAGACATGCGGTGCCTTACTCAATAACAATGCTGGCAGACACGAGTCACCTCTACGATTTTCCCACCGCATGCATGCATGCAACTACATTTAACTCAAGTGTCTCACACACAAAAAGAAAAAAAAAAGAAAAAGAAAAATATATGCAACAATCTTTTCTACACTAAAAGAAATTATTATTTGAAAGTCAATGGGCCCCATTAAATATGCATTATTTTTTTTGTTTGTTTTTGGGCATTTGAAGTTTACTGTTTTATGTTATCAAGATTTGACTTTTTTTTTTTTTTTTTCTTGTAAACGTGTGTTCGGATAAATTTGTATTCACCTTCCCTAATTTCATCAAGTTATTAGCTAATTAACTGTGTGCACCAAGATTTGCGCATAGG
Organism: Capsicum annuum; assembly: GCF_002878395.1. Lineage (NCBI taxonomy): Eukaryota > Viridiplantae > Streptophyta > Magnoliopsida > Solanales > Solanaceae > Capsicum > Capsicum annuum. Next base: position 12,178,059 of record NC_061119.1, on the reverse strand, counting down.
ATGCCATTTAAAATTGAGAGCTCATAATTTTTTATCCATTTTATTAACTATTAGGCCGCATCCAAGGTGCTATCAAGATTTGATTTTTCTGGCCGTTGAGTCAAGTTTATGTGGAGTATGGAATAATCGTTGATGTTGATAATGGAAAGTTACCAAGATTTGACTATTTTTTTTTTTTATAAATGTGTGTTTGTATCAACTTGCATGTACAAGGAGAGGTGTCTTGGTATATGCTATTTGCAGATGATGCAATTTTGATTGATGAGACGCAGGGAGGTGTTAATGATAAATTGAAGGTTTTGAGATAAACCCTGGAGTCTAAAGGGTTCAGAGTAGGATCAAGACGGAATACTTGAAATGCAAGTTTAATGACTTGAGGCATAAGTACGAGGTAGTAGTGAAGTTGGATTTCCAAGTGGTTTGTAAGTGGGATATTTTTAAATATCTTGGGTCTAAGATTCAGGGTTATGTAGAGATTGATGAGGATGTCTCACATCGTATTGGAACAGGATGGATGAAATGGAGGCTTTCTCGGGAGTTCTGTGCGATAAGAAAGTGGCTTTCAAACGTAAAGGAAAATTCTATAGAGTTGCCGTTTGACCGGCTATGTTATATGGAGCGGAGTGTAGGCCAGTCAAGAACTCTCACATTCAAAAGTTGAAGGTGGCAGAAATGAGGATGTTGCAGTGGATGAGCGAATTTACTAGGAGTGGCAGAGTTAGGAATGAGACTATTCGGGAGAAGACGGAAGTGGCAGCGGTGGAGGACAAGATGTGAGAAGTGGGGTTGAGATGGTTTGGACATGTGATGAGGAGGGACACTGATGCCCTAGTTCGTCGGTGTGAGAGGTTGACCTTGGATGATTTTCAGGCGGGATAGGGGTAGGCCGAATAAATATTGGAGAGAGAGGTGATTAGACGTGATATGGAGTAGTTATAGCTTACTGAGGGCATGATCCTAGATAGGAAGGTTTGGAGGACGCATATTAAGATAGGGGACTAGTGCGTATGGATGAGTCGTAGTCAGTAGTTAGGAGTGTTATGGCGTAGCTTGGCTAGTAGTCTTAGGGCCTTGTGCATAGGTTGGAGCTTCTAGTTAGGCGGGTTGGGGGAGATGTGTGCCTTTGGTTTTTTAGTGTATAGTATTTCTGTCTAGGTATTGTATCTCTGTTATTTCTTCTTGTTTCATGTTTGTGACGATTGTATTTACTGTCAGTTTTAAAGTGATGGAGAGTAGAAGATGGGAAAGAATCATATGTTATTAATTGAATGACTACAGTTTTAAAGAATTTGTACAAGACTATATACAAGACCTATATCAGCAAGGATAGACTTAAAGTTACAACAACTATAAGAACTCTATAATAACTAGGTGTCTAGTAATTATCCGTTACTATGCCCCCGCAAGTTGGTGGTGTCAACTATACCCAATTTGGAAATATGCTTGACAAAAGAGACTCTTAGAAGTGGTTTGGTCAGTATATCTTCCACTTGATCAGCCGAGTTGTTGAACTGCGATGTCCTTGTTTTGAACTTGTTCACGAACAAAGTGAAAATCAATAGCAATATGCTTCATCCGACTATGGAACACCGGGTTGGCACAAATGTAGGTGGTGCTAACATTGTCACAAAATATCCGAGGAATGTATGAGATACGAAACCGAAGCTCATGGAGTAAACTTGTTAGCCAATTGGTCTCAGAAACAGTAGCTGCAACAACCCGATATTCTTCTTTTGTGGAGGGACGAGAGACAGATCTTTGCTTTTTAGAGGACCATGATATCGGAGAGCTGCCAAGGAAAATAACATAACCTGTGGTGGAGGTTCGATCAAGTGGATCCCTAGCCCAGTCAGAATCTGCGTAAGCTAGAAGACAGTGATCGCGTTCTTTGGCAATTCGGAGGCCAAATGAGGATGTTTGGTGTAGATACCGAAGGAGACGTTTCATGGATGTCCAATGAGATATGAAGGGCTGGTGCATGGACTGTGAGAGTTTGCTGACAACAAATGTTATGTTCGGACGTGTAAAAGAAAGGTAATGAAGTTTACCGATGATCCGCCTATAAAGAGAGCCATTAACTAGAGAATCTTCCACGGGCTTTGGGAAAGTTAAAGTAGAAGCCATTGGTGTTGGAACACCTTTGCAATTTTGCATATTAACTTCCTGCAAAAGATCTGTAATGTACTTCTGTTGAGACAACAAAAGACCACCAGGATAAGACAACACTTCAACACTACGGAAATATTGAAGTGGACCAAGATCCTTTAGTGAGAATCGGGTTGGAAGATTATCAATAATGCTTTGAACACCACAAATCTGATTACCAGAAATAATTATGTCATCAACATATACTAGGAAATAAACAATAAACTCAAAATTCTGCAGGATGAACAATGAAGAATCAAATTGGGACTTAATAAACCCCAAAGTGACCAAATAATTTTTGAGTTCAGTGTACCAGGCCCTGGGGGGCTGTTTGAGTCCATAAATAGCTTTTTGTAGCTTGCAAACATGCGTCGGATGTGCAAAAGATTCGAAACCAGGTGGTTAGCGCATATAGACGTCCTCATCAAGACGACCCTGCAGGAAAGCATTATTGATATCAAGTTGACAAATGGGCCAGCTTTGTTGTGTTGCAATCACAAGAACTATTCGAACAGTTGCTGGCTTTACCACAGGGCTGAAAGTGCATTGGAAGTCAAGGTCAGGTCGTTGTGTGAATCCTTTGTCAACCAAGTGAGCTTTAAACCTGTCAACGGAACCATCAGGATGATATTTAATCTGAAAAAACCACTTACAATCCACCACATTTTTCAAAGGATCATATGGTACCAGCTCTCACTTACAATTCCAAACTAAGGCATCAAATTCATTTTTCATAGCTTCACGCCAATATGGGACTTGTTAAGCTTGCTTAAAGGTTCTAGATAGGGAGGAAGTGGTTTGAACAACAGTGTGGAATTGCTTAGGCTTAAGGCTATTGGTCTTAGATCGAGTAATCATGTTATGAGTGGGCGTTGATGTAGAGCTAGGGGTAACAAGAGAAGGTTGTGGGGCCAATAGAGATGGGATAGGTAACGAGGAAAAGGGTTATACCATAGGGTTCTGGGTCAAAGGACCAGTAGACTTATTTCGACGTTGGTAAATGATTATTGTGGATTGTCGTTGCGTATTTAAATGGGGAGAAGAATGACTGGTGAGGCCGAAACATTTGGTTGAGGTGAATTGCGGCTAGAAACTAAATTTTATATGGTGAGGGAAGGGGGAAGTGGAGATGCTGGAGAAGAAGTAGCAGATAAGGGAGAAATTGAATTACCTGAGACGGTGGTTCCTGTTGGGGAAGAGGAGATGGGTGAGTGCGTGTCCACGGGCTGCCGCACAATGTCAGCGGGAAACTCATAAGAATCATGTGAATATTGAGTATTATCATGCAGTTACTGTTCAGTTGAACAAATCTCCTAAGACACATTTTTATTTTGTGTGTTTATCAATTGAGAAAAAAAAATTCAAACGGAAACTGATTTTCTAAAAATAAAACTTCACGAGATAAATATATTTTGAAAGTTAAAGGATCAAAACATTGGTGGCAGTAATGTTTATTCGAAAATCCTAAATAAACACATGGTGTCAAACGAGGTTCGAGTTTGTTTTTGGCATATGGTTTGAGCCATGGATAACACAAGCAACCAAATACTTTAACGGAGTCATACTTGGGCATAGTTTGAAATAAAATTTCAAAGGGCTCTTATGCTGAAGATTCAGTGTAGTTAGCCTATTTATAAGATAAACCGCTTGTTGACAGGCAAAACTCCAAAAGTGTGAGGGTAAAGACGCATGGTGCAACAAGGTTCTAGCAGTTCAATAACATGCCAGTGTTGTCTTTCGACTAGAGCAACTCTCTGTGGAGTATATGGGGGTGACACTAAGTGCTCTATGCCTTGTGCTTTGAGATATGACTGTAGACTCTGAAATTCGCCACCACCATCAGTGTAAAAAGATTGAATTTTGGTGTTGAATTTGCGTTCAAGCAATGGATGCATATTTTGGAAAACTTTCAAAGTTTCATTTTTTGATTTTAAAGTGAACAACCACATGTATTTTGAAAATTGATCAACAAATAACACATAATATCTTTTCTTATCAATTGACAAAACTGGAGATGGACCCCATAAATCGCTATAAAGAATTTGCAAGGGCTTATTGCTTCGCAAGGAATTTTTTGAAAAAGTCAACCTGTGCATTTTATTTGAATAACAAGAATTACAAATGGAGCTAGCTTTAGGATCTGAAACAGGAAGGGAAAACTTATTCAACATAGTATCTAAAACGCGGCAATTAGGATGGCCTAAACGCCGACGCCACAGGTGAATTGGAACAGCCACATTGCATTTAGGAGAATGATGTGTACAGCCCGGTAGCCACTCATACATCCCATCTTTATTGTGCCCCCAAACTAGAGACGCCCCCGTACTCAGATCTTTCACAAGATAATGGAAAGGAAAAAATTCAATAGAGGAATGATTATCATGACAAAACTTAGAAATAGAAATAAGATTATTTTTAATGACAGGGGAGCATAAGGTATTGAGAAGTTTGAAATAATGATTTGATGCACTTATGTTAGCGTTACCGATATGGGATATTGGAATGGTGTTACCATTTCCCATAATTATCTCTTCGGTGTCGTGGTAGTCATGTACAGTGGCTAGGCTTTGAGTATCAGATGCAATATGATGAGTGGCTCCACTGTCGACGATCCAAGGGAACTGTTGAGAAGGAAAACGAGCAGCAAAGTTTGCCCTGGCTTGCAGATGGTTATGTGACTGCGATCTGCAGACTTTAGCGGAATGACCTACGCGATCACATAGTTAGCAGCGAAGGTTTTTATCATAGAGTTGTTGCTGCTGGTGGTTGTTTCTTCGTAGGAGTTGTGCTTGCCATTACTGATTGTTGGCAGGAGGGTGCCATTGCTGATTGTTGGAAGGAGGGTTCACACCTAGACGGTGGTAGCTGGACTAATTATTATTACCCTAGAGAGAAGGAGTTGAGCTAGTCGTTTGTGCTACAGCAGCAGTAATGGGAGTTGATAGCGGCTTCTTGTCTTCCTCATGGTTGAGGAAAATCTCATAATCTAGAAGCTTTTCTTAAAGCTCTTCATATGAAATAGGAGAATCGCGAGCACGAATGGCAGCAGAGAGTTCTCGAAATTCAGATCCGAGTTCACTGAGGATTTTTACAATGAGTTCCAAGTTTGATACCGGTGCACCAGCAGTTGCAAGTTCATCACAAAGTGATTGAACTTGATGAAGATAATCTGTGACTGAACGATAATCTTTAGTGAGGTGGGCCAATCGATCTCGCAAGCTGAAAATTCTTGTTTGAGATTTGTTCGCATATGCAGTATGCAAAGCATCCCAGGCAGCTTTGGCGGAGACTGCAACAGCAACAGTGGGGGAAAACGTAGGATCAACAAAGGCCAAGATATCATTTTGAATTAGCTGATCTTGGCGATACCAATAAAGGAACTCAGGGTTATTAACGTCTTGATTGTTCTGAGAGATGGTGCAAGTGGGTGCAGGAATGGAGCCATCGAGATGCCCATAAAGATTGTGACCACGTATAAGCATTAAAACTTGAGCTTTCCACAAGGAGAAATTGTGACTGACCGTTAATTTAATGGGCAGTTGGGTAACTGGATTGAATTGAACAATAGTGATGGCATTGTTGATTCCATCGGCATTGGTCACAAAAATCTTAGAGGCCATTTGTGTGAGTAAGCAAAGAAAAGGAAAAAAAGGAGAGGATCAACTTGTAGGAGTTTAGATAGGCTTTGATACCATAAAGAGATAGAGAGTAGAAGATGGGAAAAGAATCGTATGTTATTAATTGAATGACTGCAGTTTTAAAGAATCTGTACAAGATTATATACAAGACCTATGTCAACACAGATAGACTTAAAGTTACAACAACTATAAGAACTCTACAACAACTAGGTGTCTAGTAATTATCCGTCATTAGTTTTGTCCTGAGCGGGTTTCTATCGAAAACAACCTCTCTACTTCTTCGGGGTAGTGGTATGGACTGTGTACATTTTACCTCTTCAGACCTCACTATGTGGGAATATAGTGGGTTTTTTGTTGTTGTATTAGCTAACTAACTGTGTCCACTAAGATTTGTACATATGGGTTGGCATTTAAAATTGAGCGCTCATGATTCTCCATTAGTTTTATTGATTACTAGGCCACTGTAACGCCCCGTATTTCGGGCTACAATATAGACCATGATTTCGATGCGTTGATAATCCCGAAGCCATAAATCCTATGTCAATATGGCATGTTAATTATTTGCGTAGTATGTGAATCCATTCAAGCTTGAATTTAGACCATAGAGTTCCTTTGACTCAAAGACTAGTTGAAAACTACTTCGATCGATTAAGTTTAAGTGGACATTACAATTTGTGTCAACTTCTATCAACCATGACTCTTTGTATATGTCGAATTAGAGAGCCTACTATGTGTAAAATGATAGGTTTTCAAGTTAGCTTTCCAACGATACCAATTTTGCTAAATTCCGACACCCGAGCAAGAAGTTATGGCCTTTCAAAGTAGAATGCATCGTCTATGTAAATATAGGTGATATCATATGCGGCGCCTATGTAAATATAGGCGATATCATATGCGGCGCATATCTTATGATTTCAAGTGACTTAAACACTCCGTTTTTGGGCAAAATGGTCCTTTTCCTACTCCTATTCAACCATAAACACGAAATTCAGTCCCAATTCTCCAAAATACATCCACATTCATTTAAAAATTCTCAAGAACACTCCCAAGGGTTTCAAACTAAAAACTCAAATAAATCAAGATTCAACCGTGGGTTTTCAAAATTGATTAGAGATTCGAAATTCCCAATCCACAGGCTTCAAGAAGCCCATTATTTTCCGAAATAGAGGTACGCGGGGTTTTTCTAAATTCTCATGGGCATAGAAAAATCATGTTTTAGAATGGGGTTTTTGAATCTATGTATATATTCATGTATTAAATGTTTTAACATCATTGTTTTGGTCTTTTGACCTTCCCCAAAGTGATTTGAGAATATGAATATATGAAATCATGTATTTAAGAATGAATTCTTGTTGAGAGCATGATTTTTGGTGAATTCGCTCTTATTATGAATTTTTCAGATTTCTCATAGCATATGAATTGTTTTGCAATGCATCCTTGAAAAGCACTATATGAAATGATTGAACTCTTGTTATAATTTAAAGGTGGTTTTAAATCACTAAAGAGGGAATCTAGCATGAATATTTAATGTTCATAATGCATGTAATGAAAGAGTGCATAGATTTGCTAAAGGCACTAGACCAGCATATGTTGATGAAGTTGTTGCATGATTTTAACTTGAGTTTCGAAACGCGAAATCTTCTATATCAGTTGCATGTTTTTTGTGGTCTAAATTATGCTTTAAATGAAAGATCTAGCTTAATGTATTATGACTCAAAAATCATGACTTGCAAGTCTTGGTATGATGATACAATTGTGCTGACCCCCTCCTTCCTCCCAGGTACTCAGGCGCAGTCTAGGTGTCCAGATCCTCAGTATAGTCTACAGACAGGTTGTCTCAGAGTTCAGTTGGTGAGCCTTCTTTGCTTCGAAAGGCCTAGTCATTTAGGTATTTATTTTAGTATGGTTTTTAGTCTGCTGGGGGCCTTGTCCCAGTTATTCAGATAGTATATCATTAGAGATTTCGCAGACTGTTGCAGATGTTTATTAAATATTATTGGGCATGTTTTCAGGCCTTTAACTGTTTTAAATTGTTGACCATGTTTCCGTATTATTGTGTCTATTCCGTATTACTTTGATCATATGAATTATGTGCATGATTACCAGATAGACAGAGGGCGTTCCGGGCCTTCGGGTTCGGGAATGCTCGTCACGGCCAGGGCCCCAGTTCGGGTCGTGACAGCCACACTCTTGGGTGCTATCAAGATTTGATTTTTCTGGCTGTTGAGTCAAATTTATGTGGAGTGTATGGAGTAATCATTGATGTTGATAAGGGGAAGTAAGGATTTATCTAAATTGCTCAAGTTATATGTGCTGTGCTGCATTTTAAATTTCCATTCAACTCAATGTCTTTTTGCCTTTTGAGCTTTTGAAGTTTATTGCTTCATGTTATCAAGATTTGATTTTTCTGGCTGTTAAGGCAAAGTTTATGTGTTGAATGTACTGTGCATGGAATAATTATTGACATCAAAATGGAAATTTAAAGGTTTATCTATTTTGCTTAAGTTATTACGTTGGTGCTATGCAACTGAATCATATGCTTATTATTACTTCCCCGTCCTAATTTATGTGATGGTGTTTGACTAGACACAGAGTTTACGAATGAACGAAAGTCTGTTGAAATTTGTAGTCTAAAAGAAACTATATATATTTCTGTGGCTATAAATCTTCTCATTGAATTGTTACTAAATACAAAAACGCGTCATTCTTTTGGGACTGACTAAAGAGGAAAAAGTTTCTGCATAAATTGGGGGCAGAGGAAGTATTATTATTCTGTGTGTTGTTGATGTGTTGATACTCTTGTTCTGATCGTACAGATAAGAGATGAGCAATTAGATAGGCCTTTGAGGAATTCTTGTGAAAGCCTTACCAACAGTTTGGTTTAATTTAATACTACCTCTTTCTTTTGGATATTGACGATTAACTTAGTGTTTTGATGCTGTTGGTTTTGTTATTCAATTGATGGTTTTAAAATTTCAAATTTGGAATAGGTTTGTATTTGAAGAATTTGGGTTGTTGAAGAAGAAGATATGTGCTCTTTCTTTTCATTGACGAGGATTTATCAAAGGTTTTACTCGCCGTCCAATATCCCCTCTTCCTTATCATCAGTGTATCTAAATCTGGTTGACAGGGAGTGTTTCAATGACTATCGAGGGTGATGGAGACAAAGAATACCCAGACGAGGACGAAGTAACTAGCAACAGACTAGTGCAAGAGAGGGAAAATGTAAGTCAGGATTGTGAGTTTAAGGTTGAGACTGTTAACGGTGATGTACGAGGTGGGTGTGTGGGGACATTACAAGCTAAATGTGGGAAAGATTTCTTCATGTTACCTCCATTAAGGTGCTTCTGGTGGTGAATGATTATTCTACGCGACATATTGTTACTGCTTTACTTCGAAATTGCAAATATGAAGGTCTGTTTCTTCTTCCTCCTTATAGATGTATGCGTCTTTTCTTTCTCTACGAGTTCTCTTCATCATATTAAATATGTAACGTTCAATAGTCAGTTGTTTCTATTGTGTCGATATTCTTTTTTTTTTTTTTTTTTTTGAGAAAAGGGTAACTTTATTGTCTAGATATTCAAGAGCTGCGATGTTGTAGACTAATTCAACAAGGTTGTAGGTACATCTGGAGTTGTGCTTGTTAGATGTAGTGAGAATAGATGCTAAATAGACCTCACTTGAGCTGTTAACACGGGATGCTTTGCGCACCAAGTTACCCTTTTTGAGCTGCCGTAGTGAATTATTAATCTTCCTAATCAGCTAAAACGATTGCTTTATAAGGGGTTAATGAGGTTGGGTATATTGGTTTAAATCCCAGAGAAACTGCAGTTGAAGGGCTAGCACTATCTTCAAGCAATCTAGTTAAAGTAACCTGAACTTGTACGTTGATAAAATGAAGTCTTGTTCAGTATCGCTAAGCTATACCTATCAGCTCAAACTATAAACTGGCTGCAGAAATATAGAGTGTTCGTCCTAGTGAAGTCTCAAGTTTCATCACCTGTGATGTTCAGTCGAAAAAATATTTCTAGTTTTGTAAATTGATAAAATTTAGTTGAAACAGCTTAGCTGACTGGACATTATCCTTCTTTTCCATTTATTTATTTATTTTTTAATTCATGACAACACTATATCTGTTTTCGTGGGATTTTACTAGGTACGTTGTTGTTACTACACTATATCTGTTAGTTGTTGAAAGTATATTTTACTTGGCTACTACCTTAGCACTGTTCTCATAGTTTCTTGTTCTTTGGGTATCACCTATGCTTTCTGTTCTTCGAATATCACATTATTTTGTGTCTGTATGTTGTGTACTGCTCTTCATTTCACATGATGACATTGTAGTTACTGCTCTTGTTTCTGTATTCCCTTTATCGAACTGCTTGGATGTGCTTTATTTAAGCCGAGGTTGAAGGTTCTGTTGGAAACATCCTCTCTATTTCTACGAGGTAGGGGTAAGGTCTACGTACACTCTACTCTTCCCAGACCCATTTTGTGGGATTACATTGGGTATGTTGTTGTTGTTGTTGTTGTTGGTTGCTACTTTACCATCTTTACGGCTCTTATTGTCTCTATGTCGATTGGTTATTTGCAGTTATAGAAGCAGCTAATGGATTGCAAGCTTGGAAGATATTAGAAAATGGTACAAATCAAATCGATGTAGTGCTAAGTGAGGTGGTAATGCCTTGTCTATCAAAATCATGAGCCACAAGACACACAAGAATATTCCTGCTATCGGTAAGTAATCTGTTTGGCCAGTTTAACCAATCTGCTGTTGTGAAACTTCTACTCCCTCCGTTTCAATTCAAGTGTGTTAGTTTGATTCGGCATGGAGTTTAAGCAAATAGGGAGACTTCTGAATCTTGTGGTTTTAAACAACATACGTGTGTAATACTCTTAAACAATCCATGTAGGATGCTGGAATTAGAGCGTTATCAAATATAGAAGGAGCCATTCTTTTTGAAACATAATAAGCAGGAAAGACGCTAAATTGAACGCACAGTTTGGCTTTTGATTTTCACATCTATCCATATTTTCATCTACACCTGATGAGGGTGATGTGCAGTGATGTCACGTCAAGTGTTTATCGAAAGGTGCAGCCGACTTCCTTGTGCAACCGATACGAAAGAACGAGATCAAGAATCTGTGGCAGCATGTCTGGAGAAGGTGCCAAAGTGTAAGTCACCACTATTCTTGATTAATTCATAATGGATAAGATTGGCCCATGATCTGCTGTTCATTAACGAGGCGGAATTTGTTTACTAGCCTTCTTTCTTTCTTGCAAACCATGCATTTAGCATCTTCTAAAACTAGCTGCCAATATGTGTCCTTCCCCTCCGTTGTTGATTCATTTCCGTTTCTGATTTCTCAGTCTAGTGGAAGCGGAAGTGGTACACAAACCCGAAAATCTGTGAAGTCAAAGAGCAGCGAACAATCTGCCAACGATATTGGTAGCTATGATGGGGAAGATAATCAGAGAAATGCTCCTCTTGGAAAGGGAAGTGATGATGGAAGTGACATAGAGGTTTTGCAATTTTCTTACTCTTTTCTGGTTCATCTCTTTTACGTATTGGGATGAAAAAGATTGCATTGTAATTTTTCATAGAGTTGATTGATGAAACTTGTCATTTTTCCTTGAAAATGAGCGTCCTAAAACTAAGTAGTCCTTCTGTACCATGTGTTATCTGTTTAACTATTTAGCTCCTGCTGTTACAGTAAGACACAAACATTTATCGTAATTGTTTCTGATGATGCTCTCTTCGTTAAAATGTTTAAGCAATCATGTAAAAGTATTGAACTAGATGTATCATCTTTTTTGCCTTTGTGCTTTTCTTAGTCTAATTGGTACTTCTCATAATGATCATATGCTGCATATGATAACATTCATTCAGAAATGTCAATTGTTATGTGGGAAAAGGATATCTCTGAAAATTTGTCTGTGTCTTCTTTCACACACAAAACGCCAATTTTTTGTTGAAGTTTAATTAGGGGAGGCAGCTTCTCGTGTAGTAAAAGCAGGAAAAAAGATCAAGAAATGGTTTAAATGGAAGAAATATGTTATCCATATTCCGGCTGAAGTATTAGTTAGAGAACCTGAAGTAGATTAATATGTAATCGGAGTAGTCCTGAACTCAAGATGAGACTATTCTTTGAAGTAGCGATTTTAAGTGTAAGGTGATTGAGGAGATTTCTTGTTTCACAAGATCAACACATCATAAAATGTGTAAATCAGGTTCTGAGAGTGAAGGAGTAGGTGATCCCTTCTCAGATATGCCTAAGCTTTAGTGGCAACAGGTACACGGTGGATTAGTCGAGGTGTGCACAAGATGCACAATATTACAATAACAACATACGCAGCATATTCCCACCAAAAAGCTTTAATATTAGAAAGAACTAATTATCCAAAGCTTCTCACTGAAGTGGAGAAATAGCAAAAGGAAGATCAATATGCTATGTGTTCTTCGTGTATTACATTATCTTGCATGATTTAGCATATTAGTTCTTCATATGCTGTATCAAATTCTTAAATCTTAGTTACCATCGGAAAGTCCAGAGAGTTTATATGATAAGCAGTTCTTTTATACTATAAACTTCTATTTCCAGAGTTATTGGACAAAACAGGCTGTTCAAGTTGATATCTCTGAAACAGTGTCGCCCGTGTAATCAAGCACCTGAGCCTGGAGGCAGCACTTGTGTGCAAGTTATCCGTTCGAATGCAGAAAACTCTACTCACATGGAGTCACACATGACACGAACCCCTCAGGAGATTGCCAAGAAGAACCTGGCAAAGACCGTGACTTAGCCTCTTTCGTCCTTCTGTTCTGTTCTGTTTTGTTTGCTGACTGACATGTATCATGCATGTCGTCCCATTACAGATGGCGCTGAAAAAGGCAAACTCTCTATCACTGGTTCGCTTAGAGATTCAGAGTTAGAACCTGTAAATGCTATTGTGCTTCCAAGTACAACAGCTTGACGCAAGACAGAAGAGTGCACTGGAAATAGTTTGAAGATGGAAAACCAAATTGGTAATTGTCCACCAAGTGAATGTCATGTTGCGATTGCTGATGTGTCTCATCCTCAGATTGACATAAGAGATTGAACACAAAGCTGTGGATGCATCAGAAATCTAAATTTATCTTTTATTTTCTTTCCTGAATGAAATGTTTGAAGATTTACCTTTACTCGATGGTTGTACGATTTTTTCAGATATAATTCATCCTCAAATATTACAAGGACTCCCAATGGGATCACTAGAAGTAGTCTGGAAATTACAAGGGAGTAATCCCGTGCATGATATTAAAGCTTGTATGAATGGAAGTGCTTCTGGGAGTAACTGTTGGGTTCATAGTAAATAAGAAGTGTGAATGGAAAATGGAGAAAAACCAAGTACAACAACAACAACAAACCCAGTGTATTCCCACTTAGTGGGGTCTGGGGAGTAAGATGTACGCAGTCCATACCTCTACCTCTGATGAAGTAGAAAGGCTGTTTCCGAAAGACCCCCGGCTCAAGTCAAGAGATATCACACAAACACATAGTACAGCACAGAAGCAGATGACATAACATAGATCTAAGATTTTGATCTAATTACTTTTTGCAGTTGCTTCACTTTAATTCATAACATAACTAATGTGAGTATAAACTATTTATTATTTTAAAATTAAATAAATAAAATATTTTTAAATTTTATTTTTCCTTTAATATAATAAAATAGAATGAAATTAGTGTGAAAAAACAATTAGTATATGTTAAATTGAAATAATAATAATAAATAAAAATAATTTATTGAATTATTATTTTTAATATTTAATAGAACATAAAAATATCAAAACAAATAAATAAATCGGATGGAATGCTTGAAATTTAAAGTAAACTAAGTAGGTGTTTGACCATAAATATTATTCACGATATTTCAAAATACATTTCACTTTATTACTAAATATTTCAAAATATTTTTTCACTATTTTTGAATTTTTAAAAAACACCTCTAAAAAACTCAAGAGTTGTTTCACTATTTTTTAATTCACTTTTTGTATTCTTTAATTTATTTTTATTTTCATAAAATAACTCAATTTTCATAAAAATCTAAAACTTTTCAAGTTTATTTTCAGTTTTTATATTTTTTTAACTTCATCAAACAAATTCTAGCATTTTGTTTCATTTGAATTAATGTAAGCTGGACTTGAATTTGAAATGCCGAAAGAGTAAAGTATTCTCAAGTCCAATTAACGTATATTGATAATAAAATATCTTTAAATTATCAACGTGGATAGTGGTGCAGTGTTAGAATTGCCCCACCATTAATCAAAGATTTCAGATTTGAGCCTTGAAAATGAAGAAAATTTTGTTGAAAGTGCCTCCCCCTTTATCAGAAAAACCAAGTGAAAGAGAAAAATTGAGATCACACCAATATGGAAAGTGTACTCAAAAATAGGAAAGCTTACTAAATTCTCCCACATTGGTGGAAGAAAGAAGCTTTAAAGTGTTTATATTGTGAAATACACTCTCACATGGATAAGTAAGATGAGGAATAAGGGATGCCTTGTGCCGTCTTTGTTGTTCCGAAGAATGCCAAGGAAAAATGTAGTAAATTCCTTACTCCAGAGTTTCGGAACTCCATTTATATACATGCAGCATGCAGTAACAGATGCAATGGCTTGAACAAGAAATGTTTCGAACTGATGACTGTTTCGGAACAAACACACTGATTCGCATGATAGATGCAATGGCTTGAACAAGAAATGTTTCGAACTGATATTTAGTTTCAGAAGGATGCAAACCCTTCTGAAAATGGCTGACATGACTGTTTCGGAATAAACACACTGATTCGCATGGCTTGAACAAGAAATGTTTCGAACTGATGCACACTCCTTGATGAACAGACATGAATGTTTTGAAACAAACACACTGATTCGCATGAAATGACATGACTGTTTCAGAACAAACACACTCCTTGATGAACAGACATGAATTTATAGAAAAGGTGCAACCTTTGAAGTGAACCATGGCCTCTTTTCAGAAGAGGCATGTTATGGCTATAAAAACCTGCTTTCTTTCACAGGTTTTGGTACGAAAATTTCAGAATACAAAATTACTTCTTGTCTTCCAAATTACTTTGTGTGATCAATCAAAGTGTTTTGTACGTTCGAAGATATTCCAACCGTTTGAGGTACCGCTACAGTTGTCTGTTTAGCCATTTTATCCTGGGAGGAAAAATTCCACAACCTCGGGTATTTCCTTAAGGAAACTCCGTGAATTCGGACGACTTGGCTATTTTCTATTTCATCTTAATTTCTGAAAGAATAAAATACACCTCTTGGAAAAGTCATTTTGATCTTGTGTTGAGGGTATTTGATATACTTCATTGTGTTCTTATTTATACTTGAACTCTAGTTGAAGTTATTTTTCTGCATATACTAATTTTGTGTACCCGAAGTACAAACGAAAATAAGAGTAACCATGGAAGCACCGGGCAGATTGGAAGTACAAATGGGAATTGAGATCACGGGTTAGCCGGCACAAGTAAAAGTGGCGGTGATGCAAGTGGCTGCGGTTCAGGAAATACGATGTATTCTTTCAAACTGGTAACATTATGACGATTGTATATTAACTTGAGGTCATCATAGGAATCAATAAACTTCAAATCCTCGATCTACCTCTGGAAAGTCATCGTTCGTCCATTAGGTTCGATACCAGAACAGAAAGAAACTAGCAGTGCAGCGACCACGCGTTCGAGGACAATTTGTGCTGACAGATAGAGCAGAACAACTCAACTAATACTGCAGATGAATGAGTCAAATCCGTTTTTCCTGAATCCTATTCACAAAGGTATCCTTTTACGTGTAGCGAAAAACTTAATTTTTCGCAACGTATTGCAAGAACAACATATCATTGAGCCATTATAGGAGGAAGTTCTGTTTTTCAATGAATAGCCTTCTATAATAAACGAAATTACTTAATACTGTTCATTCCTCTGTCTATTGAGGTACTTATATTGGCCTGGATTGAAAGTTGAATTAGTTTATGTTGATCTCTCTCAAATTTGGCCTCAATTGACAGCTAAAAACTCCAAACTTTGAGAATGTACACTTCAACTCATCCCAGATGTACCTCATGGGTATCCATGCTGACGTGACGGAGGTGTCTAGATGATCATTTTGTAAGTTGAAGTGTTCAACTGACAGAGTGAAGACGAGTTGAAGTCAAGTTGCTCGGACTCTCCAAATATGTTGCCGCACCCATGCCGAATCCTTCAAAAATATATTATTTTTAGAGGATTCGACACGCATCCATAGATATTTTTAAAGAGTCCGAACAACTTAGGCTCCTTCCATATCACGGGGAGAATTGCATTTTCCCCACAATTACAAACAATAAAATGCCACAACCAAAACTTGAATTCTATTATAGCAATGCATGAAAAAACAAACACGAAATCTGTGACATTTATGACAAGGTTGTTTTAAATGCTTCACCCGCGACTTTATTATATCACTCATAATTAATTATTATAAGTTATTTAAGTAGTAAAAAATTAATAATTTTTAATGTAAAAGGTAACATAGACTATCAATGCCATAAAAATTTGGACAAATAGAGTAACATATATTATTTTAAAATTACATAAAAGGTAAAGTATCTAAAAATATATTAAAAATATGATTAATTATCTAAAAAGAAATTTGTGTCGCATAAATTGAGATAAAAATAATATATATTGATCTATGCTGACACGACCTATCTAGTTATCTTATAGTATTTGTCAATCTATGTATGTCCAGTGCCTGCAAATGTATATTCTACTTAATAATTGATTAAATACAAGTATAGGTTTGACTTTGCCACCTACAGATAATAAAATAAGATCTTTGCATTGTAGTGAGCAGAAGGCAAAAGAAGACTAATTGCTTTTATTGACTTACCTTTTTTTTTGGGGGGTTGTTTCATGTGTTTGGTGTTTGCATTGGAACCTTAACTAAATCAGATTGCACGTAGATCACAATTTGCCCGTGGAGAATCATGAAGATAATTAAAGATAGATACCTCTTATTTTCCGTAAAAACTTATTTACAACGGATATTTATTTCAAATTAATGAATATATTATCAGTACGTCAGAATTTAAGTTTTGTACATAATTGATGTACAAAATATCTCACACTATCAGATAAACTTGACATGCTATTGCAGGTTACCTAATTTTCTTATATATATAAAAAAAATTTAAGTAATCTGCAATAATAGATCAAATTTACTGATAATATAAAATATTTTATACAGTAAAAACATACAAAACTTAGATTCTAAGCTGTATTAGTTTTGTTTTGATTTGTAACTTGCTAAGGTTGAAGTTCTTGATTTGATATAAACTTGTGGATGTTCTTGTTGATTTTTGCATTGTCAACTTCTTTGAAAAAGATAGGTGTGTGACATTTTGACGTGTGTAGTGATGCTTAAACGTGTGTATTATATTATTTATTTATTTATTTATTTCGATAAGAGTAGAATTCTAAAAAACTTCCTGCATTGGTCCATGGAGTATTAATATTTTTTTTAATTTTTGTTTCTTGCTTGAAGTTTTATCATTTGGTATTGAGAAAAGATACCTCTCAATTTATCCGAAGATATCTAAACTATACGGACGACCTATTATTCTACAAAATTAATTTCAACTATAATAAATACATTATTTTGATACATTTTCAGAGTAAGTGTAATGTCAATGGGTAAGAAATGCATATTCCTAAACTAATATAAAACTGCCACGTGGCAATAGATCTCTTGTATAGTTTTAGATATCTTTTTGAAAAAATCGGACATGTAGAGGGGTGGCTTTATGTTTTTTCTCTTTGGTATTTGCTACAAACTATCATTAAGAATAACATGTTCATTGTAATTTCACACAAGTAGAGTGTGAAAAGGGTGATGTATGCATGCTATTTTGTGAAGGTGCAGTTTATTTTTGATAAATTCAACAATAATATATTCAGTATAATTTCACATAAGTGGAGTTCGAAGAGAATGAGAAAGATTTTGTAGACTAGAACTAAAGATATATAAAATATATCAAAATATTTTTTAATCTTATGACGAGGAGAGTTTAATTAAAAAGTGATCAACAAGAAAAACAAAAAATTCAAATGAATTAAAAAAAATATGACAAATAAATTAAAATAAATCGAGTAATAATCTTGTGGTAAATATTTTTCAAAATACTCTCAATTATCTAAATCTATTTACCATCCTTTTCAGCTATGGACCACCAATTTTAGTGAAAAGATCAAATTTGGAGAATATATTGTGTTGACCCACACAATTATTCAAACTTCATCGTTCGTACAAAAGAAAATTGCCAATTGTTCATTATCTTTCTGAATGTGACATTGATTGATACAACGGTATCAAATATCATGTTCAGGATAAAGATATCACTTAAAAATTAATGTTATTTGTCCTATTTGAATCGTTAAAAAAAACCTCAATTTCAATTTTAAGATCGCGTAAAAAGAGTGGACACTTCCCGAAAGTAATAAAAAAAAGTCATTAAGTAGGACTCGTAAAAAAAGATTTTTTTATTTTTTTTTGTCAAATGATTTTCGTAATGGAAATATTTTCGATATCATGTAATTAATGTTGTGATTTATTCACTGATCCTAGTTTAACTAAAGAATCTAATGACGTGTTAATGGAGACGACTTTAATAGTAAGATAATTAATTTATCAATGAAAATACTTTTTAGGTCTTGAAGAATATATATAAGATAAAAGAATTTAATTTACAAATTTATAGTCGTAGTCAATAAGAATTTGCTTTATTAGGAACTTGATTGATTCGATGACCATTTGATTATATAATTTTTCTCATTTTGTTGATTTTTGTTGATGACCATCTTTTTTTTTTTGGTAGGGAAGAATCGACTCGACATGATATAATATATTTGTAATTTAATGTGGACATAATTTAGATAGGAAGAAATGTATATTAAGAATTATAATTGAAGATTAGTATATAGTCGAGTGTTGTTTAGTTTTTTTATTTGTATTGATATTATTACTCTTCTACTAGCTTATTTTTCGATTTTAATATTACATATTATTTTTTAATTAACTTTGATTATCATATTATTTATTTTTTCAAGTATTCTCATCTCCATTGTTTTTCACCATGCATCTTCATTACTATATTAATTTACTTTGAATACTTAATTTTTGATATATTTTACTTAAGTCAATATCATCAATTGAGAAAGTAGATATTTTGTTAGTCTAAATAACTAAAAACAATAAAAGAAGTAAATAAATATGAAATCTATATATCAATATATCTATATATATAATAATATGTCACAAGTCAAAGTAAATCCCGTGAGAAAATGACCATCAATACCGACCAACCGGACACAGAAGCACACCAACCCCCAGCGAAACTCCCAGATCCACCTCCTCCCACGCAGAGCGACACTATGGACATAGATCTAGCTAAGAAGCAAAGCTTCAAAGATGTACTTACAGATAAGAGCACAGATCTCAATCGATCTTACGAAAATACCAATCAATATGCGATAAACTCCGATGAAACAACAGACGAAGACACGATCCCGATCTCAAAAGAAGAGAAAGATCGACTCTACCTCCCATGGCAACACTCCGTTATTGTAAAGCTAGTGGGCAAGCGAATCGGGCACCAATATCTGCGTACGAAACTCATCGCTCTCTGGAAGCCCACCGAAAACCTCATCCTAATTGATTTGGGGGAAGATTTCTACATAGCAAAATTCAACAAAATCGAGAATAAGAACAAAGCTCTCCATGAGGGACCATGGTTCGTTACTGAAAAATTCCTATCCGTCAAGCAATGGGAACCCAACTTCGCACCACATAACTCTACGCCCACCCACACGGCGATCTAGGCCAGGCTACCAAATTTATCGACCGAATTTTATGATCGAAGCATATTAGGAAAAATCGGGAGGAAAATAGGAGCACTACTGAAGATTGATTCATGTATATCTACTACGTTGAGGGGGCGCTACGCGAGAATATGCGTCCAAGTCCCGCTACAGCGCCCCGTCAAAAAGTTCATCGTTGTTAGCATCCACAAACAACAGATTATTTATGAGGGGGAAGGATCTCTGTGCACTAGCTGTGGTCGCATCGGTCACACCGCTCAACACTGCACCAAGGCACCAGAAATGGCACCACACACACCAGGAACCAACAGCATGGAAGCTGAGCCAAAGCACTCATTCAAAGAGGAAACCTGGGAAATTGTCACCTTTCCTAAGAGACATGCAAAATCCAAAGGGCAATCCATCCAGGACAGCTCAACCGGGAAAAGAGTTGGACACCCCACAACCCCGGTAAAGGCTTTCGATGCAGCAACAGGTAAATTTCTACCCCCAACTACTTCCCCCGCCCCTGAAAACAAAAAGAAAAAAAGAAAAATTAGGTCGGCAAGCAATGACTCAACGGCGTTGACCAACGAAGTCAACCACTCTTCCCACACCCATACGCTAGGTCCTAACTTTACAAGTGGTCCCCACTCAAACCTTAACCCTTTTTCTCCCTCTGACTAACTCAAACCCAACTACTGCCCTGTAGTCAAGGAGAGGGCCCCCCAATACCCTATAGAGTGCCTTGTCAGCACTCTGCACTCCACCCTCAGCGCCTCCACTTCCCACATTAATTCATTATCTCTCATTATCCCATCAAGGGATCTGAGTAATCATCACCTTGGAGCTCTTGACAAGACCTCCATGGTCGAATCAATTAACTCCACCCCACTTGCTATAACCCCTACTTATCAGGGGGAAGGCAATCAGAATGGCCATTTACCTTCAAACAAAATCAGTACCACAAATAGAAAACACCAACATGGGAACTCCACAAGCTTCAAACAACCCCTTATTTCTTGTGTCAGCCCTACTCCCACAAGAACACACTCCACAATCTTGGCTCGAGATAATACTCCAAGACATGAGCATCACTCTGAATGCATCAGTCCAAAACCAGTCGGTAGTCCTTGTATTGCAAGACCCACACTACCTGGCAAAACTGGTCAGAGACTGCATAGATCATGCAGTCCAAAGGCTAGGGAACCAAATGTGGATGCAAGCCCTGATCCAAGCTACAAATCTGGGCAACATGGACATCTCTTAACAGAGGAATACAACTTCCTAATGAATCAAATATTTCAGAGTCTGATATTCTTTCCAACAAAAATGTCATTAACTCTAGTCAGCCCACTCTTCATTCCCTGGACCCCTCAAGGCCAACTATTCAAAAACAACACTTGCCTATCTCAGGAAGGAAACCTAGAAGGAGGAAGCACACCTCCAATAGACTCACTCAGACAATGCAACCAAGAACTCCAGGGTATCCTAGACTCTTCTGGGGAATAAAACACAGAGGACTACCCTCTGGGAAACATATTCCACAAAAAGTTCAAGGAGCCTTGCAGAGAAGCTACTTTAGTATATGCTCCAGAGAGCTTGAAGAAATGTCATCTGAGGATCCTCAAACCACAGGATTCTACCCATCTAACTGTCACACTGAAGGCTGTGCAGATGAAGGAATCCCTAACCAACCAGGGAAAGGGAAAGGATCTGATAGAGATTCAAAACAACTTTGTCTAAATGACAAGCTTTCTAATCTGGAATGTGAGAGATGCTAACAATGCCAACTTCAAGAGGCACTTTACCTCCCTTGTCAAGATGCATGAGCCTTCTATGTTAGTACTCCTGGAAATAAAAATGAGTGATCATAAGACTCTCACTGAAGATTTGGGCTTCGATGACCATATTCAGGCTGCTGCCAGGGGTTTAGCAGGACGGATAGTCATCATGTAGAAGGAAACCGCCTTCAAATTAGAAAAAATCTTTATCTGTGATCGGGGTATCCATGTTATGGTTAAGGTACCCCCCCCCCCTTCACTCACACTTGGCTCTTTTCTAGTATTTATGCTAGTACTGATTTTAGCACTAAAATTGACCTTTGGGAAGACCTGATTAGAATTTTCCTAACTTACAAGGGAGACTGGTTCATTAATGGGGACTTTAATGAAGTCCTTCATGCTAGGGAGAAATTTGGAGGGAATAGCATTAATAGTAGAAGGGTTGATCTTCTCTGGCATTGCTTAAACCGATGTAACATGGTTGACCTAAGCTATAAAGGTAGTAAGTTCACTTGGACTAATAAAAGATACAAGAATAGAAAGAGTCTTATCCTTGAAAGATTAGATAGATGCCTAGTTAATGACTCTTGGATTTCTAAATATCCTGACTCCTGTGTAAGTTATTTGCCCAGGACCTATTCTGATCACTGCCCTCTGCTAGTCACCTTGACCAAGCAAACTCCCCTCAGAAATGAGAAACCTTTTAGAATAGAGCCCATGTGGTGTAACCACCCCTCTTTCTAAGATGTTATCCATTCTTCCTTTGACCACCCTCATACTATCATAAAGGCAAACAAAAACCTTCAGGAGAATACCTACACCTGGAATACTACCACCTTTGGTAATATTTTCCACAATATGAAAAGAATTTTAGCCAGAATCAGGGGTATTCAAAGCTCCATTCACTGCCACTATTACTCTTCTCTCCAAAGCTTAGAAGCTAAGCTCTTAAAAGACTATGACAATATGCTTAGGTTTGAGGAAGAGTTTTGGAGCACTAAGTCTAGAATTACCTGGCTTCAACAAGGGGACTCTAACACCAGGTTCTTCCACACTAGCACCCTTAATAGGAGGAGAAACAACAGAATCACTCTCCCCCACTACCACACAGGGGCCACCATCACTGACTCTCAATAAATCAGTGACCACATTTTGGACTTTTACTCAAGACTGTACAGCACTGACCACACATCCACCATGCTTTCCTCTACCCCCACCATCACCAAAGGCCTCTCCCAAGATGAGTGTGACCACCTCAATACCTCTCTAACTGAGAGAGAAATTTACAGAGCTATCATGGGTTTCCAACCTATAAAATTTCCAGGCCCTGATGGGATTTATCCAATCTTCTATCAGAAGTATTGGAATATCGTGAAAGGGAAAATCATTGACTTCTGCACCAGGTGCTTCACTACTGGCACTATGGACCCTTCCATGAATGAAACCCTGATCTATCTCATCCCTAAATCCCAAAATGCTACCTCTATCAAAAACTTCAGACCTATTGGGCTTTGCAATACCTCTTATAAGTTAGTCACCAAGTTGATAATTAATAGAATCAAGCCTTTACTGCCCTCCATCATTGGTCCTTGCCAATCTAGCTTCTTGACTAATAGAAGGGCTTCTGACAATGCCATCATAGTTCAGGAATTCCTAAACTACTTCAGGAAAATGAAAGGAAAGAAAGCTAATATGATCCTGAAAAATGACCTAGAGAAAGCTTTTGATAGGTTAGAGTGGTCTTTCATTAGAGAAACCTTGACCTACTTTAACTTTCCTCCCCACCTAGTGAAGCTCATCATGTCCTGTATTTCAACCTCTTCCATTTCTATTCTTGTGAATGGAGCAAAGACCATTTCTTTCAACCCCACCAGAGGTATTAGACAGAGGGACCCTATCTCCCCTTATCTATTCATCCTCTGTATGGAAAGGCTCTCCAGAACCATTGACACCATGGTATAAGAAAAGAAGAGGAACCCAATCTCTGTGACCCCTCAGGGTCCAGCTTTCTCACACTTGTTCTTTGCTGATGATTTAACCCTTCTCACCAGAGCGACCCTTGGAGACTGCATTACCATCCACAATACTCTTAGAACTTTCTGTGAGAGTTCAGGACAGAAACTTAACCTCCATAAATCCAAAGTTATCTATTCTCATAATTGCATCACTAGCTTGGCAAACCAGTGCTCAACTACCCTTAACATAACTGCCAGCACCACCTTTGGAAAATATTTAGGCTTTTCTATGTTCCATGCTAAGCCCACCTATAGTGATTTCCAATACATTGTGGATAGAATGCAAGCAAAGCTAGCTGGCTGGAAAACAAAAATGATGAACATTACTGGCAGAACCATCCTTGCCAAATCAGCCCTTAACAACATTCCCAACCACTCTATGCAATTCATCAGCCTTCCTGCCAAAACCACCAGGCTCATTAATAAAATTCAAAGAAGTTTCATATGGGGCACCAATGCTGATAAAAAAAAAGCTCTATTTGGTGGGTTGGGACACTTTAACTCTTCCTAGGGACAAAGGAGGCCTTGGCATCAGGCCCTGTGAGCTTCAAAATAAAACCCAACATGCCAGTCTGGCTTGGAGAATGTACCATAACCAAAATTCTCCTTGGGCTAGAATGCTTTATAACAAGTATTGTAGACCCCATCTAAATAATCAAGGGAGAAGGATCTTCTCAAATATTTGGAAATGCATCAAGCAAGGGTGGGTATATGCCAAAACAACATTAGGTGGACCATCAAAAAAGGTAATAGAATTAGATTATTTGAGGATAAGTGGATCCCAAACCTCCAAAATCTCAGATCCTTAATCCAGGGGCCTCTCAACAGAGGTGAAGACCAACTTAGAGTTCAATCTATCTGCTCAAATGGCAGGTGTAACCTCAATCTCATCTCCTTCCACTTCCCCCATGACCTCTCCAACATTATCCAAAACTACTTCATCCCTTATCAAACCTTTAATGAGGATATTCTTTTCTGGGATAACTCTCCAAATGGGAGTTTCTCCATGAAGTTAGCCTGCCTGAGCATCACTAACAATGAACTCACTCATGGCCACCCTGAGAAAGAGTACAAATGGATTTGGCAGCTTAAACTCCCCAACAAGCTCAAAACTTTTATATGGTTGTTCCACCACAGGAAACTCCCTACTAGAAGCTACCTCTACCATATTGGACTGAATATCAATAGCCAATGACCTCAATGCCCTGGGCAGAAAGAAGGCATCGCACACACCTTCTTCAAATGCAGTATAGCTATTACTTTTTGGAATGAAATGACAAATATCAGCAACTCCATCTAATCTTTTGACTCTAGTGTCATCAATGACACTAACTGGCTAAACACTTGGAAGGCCATCAAGAACAAACATTTTAATAGATGGCTCACTTGGGACCATATTATCCCTTACTCCTTGTGGAATATCTGGTTGACCAGGAATGACAACCTTTTCAGCAATAAGAATGCTCTCATACCCACTAGTTAAACCATAGCCATGGCTACTAAATTCTACCTAGTTGTGAATAACACTACTACTAATAGGTGCACCAAAACCATGACCCAACAGGTCAAATGGGAACCTTCCAATCGAGGAACCTATAAGCTGAACACTGATGCTTCTGTTAAAACTCAGCCTGGCATCGGGGGACTAAAAGGGTGATCCAAAATTCAGAAGGGAATTGGATAATAGGATTCTCAAGAGCTATCACCCATGTCCTCTCCAAGATGAACTTATGGCTATCCTTGAGGGTTTAAAGCTTGCGTTACAAAGGAGCCTGACACCCCTCGTTATTAAAACTGACTCTTTGTTGTCCCTAAAGAGCATTACACACCAACACACACCACATGCTAACATAATATCCGAGTGCAGGTCACTGATGCTACAGCTGGGGGCTCCAGAGCTTAGGCACATCTACAGGGAGCAAAACAGAGTTGCAGATGCTTTAGCAAAGGAAGGGGCAAAGAATGCAAGTTTTGACGAGCCATAAATTTTGATAGTTCCTCCTATGTATACAAACCAAGAGCTGAATGCTGACATACTAGGAACTACTTTCCCTAGGATAGTTATGGCATGTACTAATTTAGTTTCTATGACTGTAACTACTACTACAAACTCAAGGGCCACCTCATCCCCCCTACCTCTGTAAACTCCTAATTTAAGTTAATTGAATCAATTCCTGCTTACCAAAATATAGATATAATAAAGCAAAATAGTCTAGCTTAAGGTTATGACAAGTGGCGTCTTGAGAACTAATATCTTACAACAAAAATCTATTTTGTAGATTATTAATTAATTTATATTTATTTCATATTTCATATTTCATATCTATATATATAATAAAGCAAAATAGTCTAAAATAGTCTTACAACAAAAATCTATTTTGTAGATTATTAATTAATTCATATTTATTTCATATTTCACATTGTGGTAAAAAATAACTAAGCTTAACCAAAAAGTCATTCCAAAATAAAACTATTATGAAAAAGATGCCATCTCCTAAACTATTTTGACATTTTACAACAAAAACTATTTTATAGATTATTTAATTAGTTCATATTTATTTTATATTTATTTCATATCTATATATATAATAAAGCAAAATAGTCTAACTTAAGGTTATGACAAGTGGCGTCTTGAGAACTAATATCTTACAACAAAAATCTATTTTGTAGATTATTAATTAATTCATATATATCTATATATATAATAAAGAAAAATAATCTAGCTTAAGGTTTTGACAAGTGGTGTCTTGAGAACTAATATCTTACAACAAAAATCTAATTTGTAGATTATTAATTAATTCATATTTATTTCATATTTCATATTGTGGTAAAAAATAACTAAGTTTGACCAAAAAGTCATTTCAAAATAAAACTATTATAAAAAAGATGTCATCTCTTAAACTATTTTGACATTTTACAATAAAAACTATTTTATAAATTATTTAATTATTTCATATTTATTTTACATTTATTTCATATTGTGGTAAAAGATAAATAAGTTTAACTCTCATTGGATGACAAAAACATTAAGATTCACCTCTATTGGATGAAAACAACAAATTCATTCAACAGTTTTGTGAGGATTATTATTATTAAAACTTATGATGTCACAATCATGTATTAGTCAATTAATTATAGTCAAATAATTTATATATAAAAGAATGTAGTCATTTCAAAATAAAAAAAATTGAAAAAAAGATGTCATCCCTAAAAATATGTATACAATATAAATTATGATATTATATAAAAAAAATTACGATGTCGTTACAATCGAGTAAATCTAGAAAATATTACAAAATAAAATTAGTGAATAATCAATTAGTAAGAAAAAATAATTATGACCAAAAATCCATTCCCAAATAAAAATATTTTGAAAAAGATGTCATCCCTTAAAATATATAAATAATTAATTTAAACAATATAAACAATAGTATTATAAGAAAATAATTAATAATAATTTCATTACAATTGAGTAAAATAAATATTAGAAGAAAAAATCAATTAAGAGAATAATCAATTAATAAATAGTAACCGAGCAATTTTGATAGAAAATATTATAGTCATACCAAATCAAAAAAATATTAAAAAAAGATGTCATCCCTCAAAATATGTAAACAATATAAATAATGATAATATATATAAAAAGTTATTTATGATTTCATCACAATCAAGTAAATTAAAAAAGTTTTACAAGAAAATTTATGGATTAATAATCAATTAGCAATCAAACAACATATATGGAAAAACTTTAATTGACATTTAAAAAATGTTTTCAACTTTAATTGCAATTAAGTTTGACTTATTTTTATAAAACAATAAATGAATAAATAAAAGAAAATCCATAATTAGGAAAAAATAATTGTTACCTTATTTGAGTTTTTACCAAGTTATAAAGACAATTCAATAATCAATTGACCATAATCAAATTATAAATTTATGAGAAATTTTTGAGAAATAAATCAGTAATTAGGAAAAGGATAATTAATACTATAATTATGTTGTACAATATTTATTTAATGGAAATTCAAATAATTAATTAACTTATTTGTGCAATCTACTATGTTATTATTAATTCAAATGAAATGGTTTTCAAGTGGTAAGTTGAACTGTAAAAAGAAAGGAGATTATTTTGTTAAAATTTCAAATTAATATGCAGTAATCTATTTTAGTGGTATTAGTCTCCAACAAGATTCCCGCATTTAAATGGAATAATTGTAGGACTTTAGCATTTCTTATGTACTAAAAAAAGATAAGGAAATATAATGCCACAACAAATTTGGGTTAATTTATTTATCACGTTTCAAAGTTTATATTAATTCATTGATGTTTATATGGAAATTTTAAATTTTGAAAAAATAAATATCTTAAGTTTCATAATTTAAGTTAATTTGTGTAGTAGCAGTGTGTAGTATAATAATAATAATAATAATAATAATAATAATAATAATAATAATAATAATTGTTAAAATTGTTAATACAATTCATATTTTAAATCTTTATTACCTTTTATAAAGAAAATATATATATGAATTTTTATCAAACAATAAAGGAAAAGAAGATAAAAAGAAACAGAAATGACCTGCACGTCTCTTACCCCTTATGTGATAAAGATTACTATTAAATTTGAATTGTGACTTTTCCTTTTTAATAGCATATTTTTAATTGAGGAATTATAATCTTCTTTAACTCCTTTTTATTAGCAATTATAAGTTGTTGCTCCTTTATTTTCTAAATTTATATTTATCCTAATCAGTTAGTTTTTTGAATTCAAATTTAAATAAAATTTGAGTTGGAATAAATTTCTAATTTCTTAATTTTTTTCTATATATATTTCTATAATGATATATATTGCTAAGCTTTCTCCTCCTTCTTTTTAAGTTATTTTATATTGATCATCAAAATTAATTTACTTCATTCTTCATATTCTTTACTTTTTTATAGACTTTTTTTTATTTTAACGTTTTCAATTTTTATATGCAGATGAGTGATGATGGAATTGCTTGTTAAACTATTCTTCTATTATATTCAGGCCTAAATTCAAGTAAGTAATATTTATCAATATGATTTTGTTGGTTTGATTTTGAATAACAACAAATACATTCAATAGCTTTTGGTTTGATGAATTTTTCATATACATAATTTTTGTATTGAAATATTTATATATATATATACACACACACACACACATATATATACACACACACACACACTTTTCTTATTATTGTTTGGGAGAACATTTATTCATTTATTCATAAATCTACTGTTATCTCTGCTCCAATTTCTATTTATTCTTTTATTTGTTCAAGGAATTAATCGGCTCATCAATCTATTCTCCTACGGTCATAAATTATACATTCTGATATACATTTTAATAAAGTTGGTTTTGCCATTCAATAGTTTAAAGCATTCATAATCTCACATGATATTTTTGGAATTTATTGTTCCAATGTTAAATAATATAGCATTGATACCATGAAAATTAAAATTATACTTTAAAAAAAAAATACTCACAACAATGTGCAAAAAGGTAAATCACTTTTAATAACTCTTCTGTCTATTAATAGTTAACATTTGAAGTCTTCCTAATCACATATCTATATATAATACAAAGCAATCTATATATATTATAAAGTAGAGGACAAAGCACCATAATTAGCCAAGTGATAACCTATTGAGAATCCATGTGGACATTTTAAGATAAGATTAATAGTATTGAAATAAGATTTTTATAATTGTTTAAAATAGGAACCTAAGATTGAAGAATTCAAAATGAGTTACCACTATTTCATCTACATATTTAAGTTTAAATGTTACATGTATTTGAATACATTTATTATCAGTAGTACTTGGGATTTTTTTTCAATATTGTTAGTTTACTCTAATATCAATCATACAATTATGATTAAAAGGAAAAAATTGACTACTAAGTCATTTCAAAATTATAAATCAC
This sequence comes from Capsicum annuum, assembly GCF_002878395.1. Classification (NCBI taxonomy): domain Eukaryota; kingdom Viridiplantae; phylum Streptophyta; class Magnoliopsida; order Solanales; family Solanaceae; genus Capsicum; species Capsicum annuum. The sequence continues at coordinate 12,148,639 of NC_061119.1, read as the reverse complement.
CTTAACCAATAATATTTGAAATATTATTAGGATTCAATTAATGTAAAAAAATAAACTTGAATCTATTGAAAAACATTTTATAATTGGCACAACAAATATATGTTCTATACAACATTGCAGAGGCAAAGATAATGTGGTAATTCATTTGTCACCAGTTGTCAAATTAAATTAAAAAATGCCAACACAAATAGTAATAATAATAATAATAATAATAATAATAATAATAATAATAATAATAATAATAATAATAATAATAATAATAATGGTAAAAAGAAAAAAGAACAACATGTTTTGGGATTTAGTGATAATCGCATAATCCAGTTGTCAAATTAAATTAAAAAATGTCAATATAAATAATAATAATAATAATAATAATAATAATAATAATAATAATAATAACAACAACAACAACAAAAACACATTCTAACCACAGTAATTTTGAATTTAATTTGATTATAACTTCCTCCGTAATTTTAAAGTTGTAGTGTTATCTCAACACTTAGTGCTTATAATAATTTAATTTGAATTTAAATTTAAAATTAAAATTATGTTATTTCAACTCTTTGACTTTATCTCAACTAAAATACATTATCTTTTATTTTAAAAAATAAAATCATTAACTTAAAGTTAGGAGCCTATGACTAAAAACTGCTAAATAAACTCTAACTATTTCTTAATAACTAAAGAGCCCATATTTACTGAATATTCTTCTAATAGACTTTTACTATTTCATACTTATATCTTTTAAAATTTACATGTTATAAAATATATCTGAGTATAGTTTATTTACATATTAAATAAATAATAATAATAATAATAATAATAAAAATAATAATAATAACAATAACAACAAGAATAATTATTTTAAATTAAAATATAATATATATTTAAATTTGAAATACTAGAATTTTTTAAAAAAATTGATAATTATTTATTAGAAAATATAAATTATATATTAGAATTAGTAGTTACCACAGTAAAGATAGAGTTTTAATTGTAATATAACACCATGCTATCTCACCCTTATTTTATCAAAAATTTTGAATGATTTACCAAGTCTTGAATTGATTGATAATTAAAAATTAAGTAAATATCTATAAAATTTATAGGCAATTTATTTATTTATTCATAACAAAAGAAGATAACAGAGAAAACAATGTATTTAAAAAGTGTACACAATCTATTTGAAATTTAAATTTAAGTTCAAAAATATGTAATTAAGAGAATCCCAAAATTTTCATTAACCTAATTTGACTCACGTAATTCTACAAAAAAAAAAATACAACATGATAAAGTGGCTACTTTTAAAATTTGAAACTAAAAGTGGTTATCTAAAATTGCTCAATAAATTTTATCCCATATCTCTACATACTCATATATAAATAAATTTTGTTAAAAGAATTAGTGAATCTTTCATTTTTCAAACGTATTACTTATGTTATTATGTTATTTGCAGAATTTTTTTCATTCTTTTTATCATTATATTGTTTATTGATTTTTTTCATCATTTATATTTTTATCTTTTTTTTCTTTAGAGATGAATATAGATTGTTAGCCCGCTAGCTAAAGAAAATTTTGAATAATTTGTTAAAGAAAGATATGAAAGTCGAAGAACAATAAGAAGATGAAGTAGCAGACTTCTCAAAGTTATGGAGCATGAAAATGATGATAGGTAAAATAAACATTAACGTGAAAAGAAAATGAAAGTGATAGTCATTTAGTGTTGGAGAAGAATTTTTTTTCTTTTTTTCATAGTATTGAAAAAATAAATATTTTTTTTTTGTAGATTCCGTAACAAAATTTAACGTTTGAGTTATATGGAGAATAAGTTTTTTTGGTAAAATAATAAAATTGATATTGTTAATTATTTTTTTCATTTAAATTTGGAGTATAAAAATTCATCTAAAATATTTTATGTTAGTGTTGAATAAGATATGAACATTTTTTTTTTGTTTAAGAATTCAAAATGTGTAAATAAATTATGTGGCAATTGAGAAGCTTATTCTTAAATAGTTAAAGTAAGTCATTATTTTTTTGTGATAACTTGAATTGACGAAGTAGTAATTATATAAAGTATATTATTATTGAGGAATTGATAAATTTCACTGATCTATGAAGAATAAATTTGCAAAATAATTGTGAGAAATTAAATTTAAACTATTAGATTTAAAACAATCAGAATTTGTGGTTAAATTCAAAAAACAATACTCCATTAGGTCACAATCATAATTTAATTCTTATTTGTAATAATTTTAATTTTTTTATCATAATAAATTTCTTTCATGGATAAAGAGATTATATGTCATGCAAATAAGATTTCTCTATATAAAAGTAAAGGTATGTTGATTATACTTAGTTTAACTTTTTAATTAATTTTCATTATTCAAAACTAACATTTTATATTTATATTATGTCACATATATAGCTAAGAAATTTAAAAATCTATTTAATTAGATGTATATAAATATCATAAAAATGCGAAATAAGTTATGCAAAGAATATACACAAATAGGATACACTTCTCATAAGCAGAAAGACAACTTTTGAAGAATTATTACACTACATTCATATATCTACTCTATTTTCGAAAGATTATAAAATAAAATTTGTAGCTATTTAGATATTTCAATTGGTTTATTCTTTTCTTGATTTTTCTTACAAATTTATATTTTTGTGTAGTTTTGTTTTAATTGATTGCTTGTCATTTATCTTATACAGTCAAGTAGTGGTTTTAGTATAGAAAAAGAAAATAAAAAAATTTGAAAGATCAAATAATATAGCTTTTTAAAAGTATATACGAATAAGTCATAACCAAATCCGTTAAATCATAGTCGAAAAAAGTAAATGTTTAGTGATGTAGCTTAAAGTATAATTAAACATAATATATTAGGGAGTGGACATTAAAATTCTTTTTTCATAGAATGACTTCATGATGTTATTTTTCCTTTAAAATTCATATTCAATTTTTTACATGCATTATGAAATTATTTTAATTCTTAGGACAAGTTAATATCTTTGTTGAATTTAAGTAAAAATATATAGAATTTAAAATAGAATATGAGATAAAATCATATTTTGATAGGTGTGAAAGCATTTAATTTGAATTATAAATTACAACCACTTCTAAGAGATTAAATTACTTTGGAGTCTTCTTCTAATCTAACATTTCATTATTTATGTAATGCATGATAAAACTTATCTATTCTAATTTATATATTTTGAAATAAGAGATAAGAAAACTCAATTGATTATGCGTTTGAAAAAATTAAGCGTTGAGATGGAGGTAGAAATTTTTTTATTTAATTTTTGTATTTTAATTGAGATATTATAATATGATAGTTGAATTCCTTTTAAGGTAATATAATTTAATATGTTTGAACAAGATAATAATTAGTTACTCTAATATTATGAATTTAAATTAAAAATAATTGTCCATTTGAATAAAAGTGGTTGAGTTAAGTTTATTCATTAAATTCTAAATAGTTGTCTATATAAATTAATGTTTGGCTTGGTCCAATATTAGATACATATTAAAGGATTAGGCCACTTTTTATTTTGAAAAAGATTTTTTTAAAAAAAAAGGATAAATCACGAAAAAAAATGGAAAATAAATTTTAGATTCTTAACTAAAATCTGCTTCAAGTATGCAGGAGTCCTCTTGAAAATAAAAAATTTTGCTCATTTGTTTTTCCTATACAGTTATCCAATTTTTCAAAATTTTAAAATAAATAATTATTATTTATTATTATTATTAACAGTAATAATTAATATTATTATCTCATTAATTTCAAATATTTATCTTTTGTAAAAGTAGTTGCATATTTTTGAATAGTGAGGTGAATATATTGGTGACAATAATAATAATAATAATAAAATTAAAACAATGATATAATAGTGGTACGTGGCAATAGTAGTAACAACGATAATAAATAGAAAATTTTAAAAAAATAGTAGTAGTAGTAATGATAAAAAAATTTAAAAAAATAGTAATAAGATGTAGTAATTATGATATAATAATAGTAATAGAAATAGTAGAGTTCATTTAGAACTCTCTCATATCTTTCTTAAGCTTATCTTTTTTGTAAGCTCACCTAATCTCTTATTTTTTAATTTTTGAAATTTAATTTCTTTTCTTCCAAATCTATATGTATAAATGGGATGTAATTTATTCCTTCACTATTTCTTTGCTATTAACAAGTAACTTGAGGCTTTGGGCTTTAGGTGACAAAAGAGTTTTAAAATGAAGTGTGGGTGACACAAGTCTTAATAATTGAGTGGAGGTGACAATTACTTTATTAATGATTAAGAAAGTAAGAAAAGTTTGAAAATAACCCATAAGTTTTTTAATTTACACTTTGATCCAATATAAAATCTAATATAACTAGAAATAGAGGGAAAAAAGGCACGTTTCTCTCTCATCTCATTTATTGGAGCTTTCTCTCTCTTCGTGATTTTTATAATTCATTGTTGTTGTTGCTTTATTCATCATCTTCTTCTTCATTATCATCATCTTTTTCTTCATTACTATCTCTTCTTGTTCATCATCATCACCTTCTTCTTGTTGAACATTGTTGTTACCGCTACTATTGCTTCTTGATCAAATTTTTTTAGGTCAAATTTTATTCGTGTATCACTTGGGAATTACTTATAGGTGATTTTAGTAAGTAAAATTATAATTTTTAGTTGAATTTCTCATCTAGTTGTATCTGCTACTGTTGTTTTTTCAACAGTAGATAAAACATATAACGTGAATCCAACAGATAAGTAATCTGTTGCACAGATAAGTAATCTGTTGCAACATATTGACTAATGTGTTGTAACATATTGACTAATTTGTTGCAACATATGAGTAATCTGTTGCAACATATATGACTAATCTGTTGCAACAGATTACTCATCTGTTGAATTTGTATTATAGCTTTATAACATGAATCCAACAACAGATTAGTCATATGTTGCGATAGATTACTCACTTGTTGCAATAAATGACTTATATATTGGATTCATGTTGCAGATTCTATCCATTGTAGCAGTAAAAAATATACCAAATAAAAAATTCAACAAAAAGCATAATTATACTTACAAAATCACCTATGAAGTAATGTCCAAGTGATATACGAATAAAATTTGACCTAAAAAAATTCTAAAAATTTCAACAAGGGCACAACGAATAAGTGAAACTAATGAAAAATTTCATGAAACAGGTAAAGAAGACAAAAATAGTGTATCATACATCAAATGCAAAAGGATCGAGGGGACAAACGTTTGAGTTTTCCTAAAAATATTTAATTTTCCTAGTATTTTAATTATTTTCTAATGGATAACCCATCTATTATAACAGATTTTCTATCTGTTTGATAATTTCCAACAGATGAATCTATTGCAACATGTTAGTCATCTGTTGATTCAAATTAAGCAATTATTAGTAATAACTAAATTGATTTAGCTAAAATTAAAGACAAGTCTTTAAGACAATGGGACAAACATTTGAGTTCTCCTAAAAATGTTTGAGTTCCCTGGTATTTTAATTATTTTTCAAAAGATCACCTATTTGTTACAACAAGTTAGTCATCTGTTGCAATAAATGCTTATAACAGGTTAGTCATTTGTTGATTCAAATTAAGCAATTATTAATAATAATTAAATTGATTTAACTAAAATTGAAGACAAGACCTTAGACAAGGGGGAAAACATTTGAGTTCTCCTAAAAAAAATATTTGAGCTTTAGTAGTTTAAATTATTTTTCAACACATATTTTGTCTATTTAGTAATTTCCAACAGATGGGTCATATGTTGCAACAACTTAGTCATCTGTTGCAACAGATGTCTATATCTGTTTGATAATTTTCAATAGATGAATTAGTTGTTGCAACAAGTGAGTCATTTGTTGCAACAGATGTCTATATCTGTTTGGTTATTTTCAACAGAAGTTTTTATTTGTCTGGTCATTTCCAACAGATTACTCATTTGTTGATTCACATTAAGTTATTATTAGTAATAACTAAATTGATTATTAAAATAAAATATGAATTAATAAGTTCAATTACAGTTTCAATTAATCTCATAGTAATTACACGATCAACTAAGTATGTTCGTACTGAGTAGAGTGATTAATTGACCAATTTTATTTGAAATGATTCAAACTAAGTCATCATCAGAAATAACTATATTGATTTAACTAAAACTAAAGATGAATTAGTATGTTCAATTACGATTTCAATTAATTTCATAGTAATTACATGATCAATTAAGTGTTTCGTACTAAGTAGAATGATTAATTGACAAATTTTATGTGAAATAATTTAAATTAAACCATTATTAGAAATAGCTACATTGATTTAACTAAAATTAAAGATGAATTAGTAAGTTCAATTACGATTTCAATTAATCTCAGTAATTAAATGATTAATTAAGTGTTTCATCCATAGTAGAATAATTAATTGACCAATTTTATTTTAAATGATTCAAATTAAGTCATTATTAGTAATAACTATGTTGATTTAACTAAAATTAAACATGAATTAATGAGTTCACTTACAATTTCAATTAATCTCATCGTAATTACATGATTAACTAAGTGTATTCGTCCCGAGTAGAGTGATCAATCGACTAATTTTATTTGAAATAATTCAAATTAAGATATTATTAGTAATAACTAAATTGACTTAACTAAAATTAAAGACAAACTTACAATTTCAATTAATCTCATAGTAATTAAATTATAAACTAAGTGTATTCGTCATGATTAGAGTGATCAATTGACCAATTTTATTTGAAATGAATCAAATTAAGCCATTATTCGTAATAACTAAATTGATAAAACTAAAATTAAAGATGAATTGATAAGTTCACTTACAATTTCAATTAATCTCATAGTAATTACATGATCAACTATGTGTATTCGTCTCGAGGAGAGTGATTAATCGACCAATTTTAGTTCAAATGATTCAAATTAAGTCATAATTAGTAATAAATAAATTGATTTTGACTAAATTAAAGATTAATTGATGCGTCCACTTACAATTTCAATTAATGTATTCATCCTTAATAGAATGATCAATTGAGAAATTTTATTTAAAATGATTCAAATTAAGCAATTATTAGTAATAACTAAATTGATTTAACTAAAATTAAAGATAAGACCTTAGACAAGGGGACAAACATTTGAGTTTTCTTAAAAACATATGAGCTTTAGTATTTTAAATTATTTTTCAACATATATCCTATATGTTTGATAATTTTCAACAGACGAGTCATCTGTTGCAACTGATATCTATATTTGTTTGATAATTTTTAATAGACGAGTCATTTATTGCAACAGGTTAGTCATCTGTTTCAACATATGTCTATATTTGTTTGGTCTTTTCCAACACATGTCTTTATCTGTTTGGTCATTTCCAACAGATGTCTTTATCTGTTTAGTCATTTTAAATAGATTACTCATCTTTTGCAACATGTTAGTCATCTATTGATTCATATTAAGCCATTATATTAGTAATAACTAAATTTATTTAACTAGAATTAAACATGAATTAATAAGTTCAATTACAGTTTCAATTAATCTCATGGTAATTACACTATCAACTAAGTGTGTTCGTCCTGAGTAAAGTGATCAAATGACCAATTTTATTTGAAATGATTAAAACCAAACCATAATTAGAAATAACTATATTGATTTAACTAAAATTAAAGATGAATAGTAAGTTGACTTACAATTTCAATTAATTTTATAGCAATTACATGATCAACTAAGTGTTTCGTCTTAAGTATAATGATCAACTGACCAATTTTATTTGAAATAATTAAAAACAACCAATTATTAGTAATAATTAAATTAATTTAACTAAAATTAAAGATGAATTAATAATTTTAATTATGATTTCAATTAATCTCACAGTAATTACATGATCATCTAAGTGTATTCATCTTGAGTAAAGTGTTAATTGATCAATTTTATTTGAAATGATTCAAATTAAGATATTATTAGTAATAACTACATTGATTTAACTAAAATTAAAGATGAATTGATAAGTTCAAATACGATTTCAATTATTCTCATATTAATTACATGATCATTTTAGTGTGTTCGTTCTGAGTAGAGTGATCAATTGACTAATTTTATTTGAAATGATTCAAATTAAGCCATTATTAGTAATAGCCAAATTGATTTAATAATTACAATTTTAATTAATCTCATAGTAATTACATGATCACTTAAGTGTATAACCTATTGCAACAGATTTAATCTGTTGCAACAGATGAGTCATTTGTTGAAAATTATCAAACATATATACACATATGTTGCAATAGATTAGTCATCTGTTGTAACAAATGTCTTTATCTGTTGGTCATTTCTAACATATGATCAATCTGTTGCAACATATGACTTTATCTGTTTGTTATTTCCAACAGATTACTAATCTGCAGCAATAGGTGACTAATCTGTTGCAACAGATATCTTTATCTGTTTGGACATTTTCAACAGATTACTCATCTTTTGCAACATCTTAGTCATCTATTGATTCATATTAAGCCATTATATTAGTAATAACTAAATTGATTTAACTAGTATTAATAAGTTCAATTACTGTTTCAATTAATCTTATGGTAATTACATGATCAACTAAGTGTGTTCGTCCTGAGTTGAGTGATCAATTGACCAATTTTATTTGAAATGATTCAAATCAAGCCATAATTAGAAATAACTATATTGATTTAACTAAAATTAAAGACGAACTAGTAAGTTCACTTACAATTTTAATTAATTTTATAGTAATTACATGATCAACTAAGCGTTTCGTCTTAAGTAGAATGATCAATTGACCAATTTGATTTGAAATAATTAAAATTAAGTAATTATTAGTAATAATTAAATTGATTTAACTAAAATTAAAGATGAATTGATAATTTAATTACGATTTCAATTAATCTCATAGTAATTACATGATCATCTAAGTGTATTCGTCTTGTGTAAAGTGTTAATTGACCAATTTTATTTGAAATGATTCAAATTAAGACATTATTAGTAACAACAACATTGATTTAACTAAAATTAAAGATGAATTGATAAGTTCAATTACGATTTCAATTAACATGTTGTAATAGATGAGTAATCTGTTGGAAAAGACCAAACAGTTAAAGACATTTGTTGAAAATGACCAAACATATATAGACATCTGTTGCAACAGATGACTAACCTGTTGCAATCAACAAATATAGACATCTATTGCAACAGATGACTAAATTGTTGCAATATATGACTCATCTATTGAAAATAATTAAATAGACAAGATATATGTGAACTCAGAATCAAAATGAGCCACAAAATTTAAAAAGTGACCTTAATAGGTCACCTATTTAAAAAGTTACCAAAATAGGCTAGACGTAATAATTTATTACGTTTTCTATTTTTTTCTTAACGGTCAACTAACGGAGTTGACTTTTACAAAAAACGTAAGAATTTCTTACGTTTTACTTTTTTTTTTTGTAAAATGTAAGAAATTCTTAAGTTTTATAAAAAAAAATATAAAACGTAAGAATTTCTTACGTTTTATACGATGACCGAGGAAAAAATGCAGTAAATTATCAAATCAATTAAAAAAATACTAAAAAACGAGTTGTTCAACATAAAACAAGTTACGTTCTTAATTTTTTTATAGCTGTGGTCCCCCACCCACAATTCTTTTTTCCATAAATATCCCATCACTTCTACTTTTTCCTCTTTTTACATATGATAATTATGAATTTTTTGATTGGTTAAATTTATTTATATTTTACATGTAGTTCAAATAGTTTATTTTTTCCTCTATGTAATAAATTTTTACGTTTTACATAAAAAATTTAAAAAATAAAAGTGTCAATTACCTCATTAACTTAACAATTTTCTTATATTTATTCTATTTCAAAAAATAATCAATTCTATCCTTAATTATTCAATTTTTCTCTAAAAAAAATTATACTTTTGAGTTTTCCTCTACTCCAAAATAGTGAAATGTTGAATCATCTTCGATCAAATATGTTGCTATATACAAGAATTATATTTTTTTGGTATTTTAAAAATATTAAATTAATTTTTTCGGATAATGATTCATCTTAGTTTTCGATTAGTGTTTCGATTAGGATATTGAGGAGACTCACATGCACAAATACATTTCATATTCTAATTAATGGAGTAAAAAATCACAATTTAATTTAGGAACACTCTTAAATTAATATAAGAAAATATATTTTTTTAGGAACACTCCTAAAAAAATATAATTCTTGTATATATTAGCATATTTGATCGATGATAATTCAACATTTCACTATTTTGGAGTAGAGGAAAACTCAAAAGTATAATTTTTTAAAGAGAAATCGGATAATTAAGGATAGAAGTGATTATTTTTTTATATATAATAAATATAAGAAAATTATTAAGTTAATGAAGTAATTAATACTTCTTTTTTAAATTTTTTTAATGTAAAATGTAAAAATTTATTAGAAAAAATAAATTATTTGAACTACATGTAAAATATAAATAAATTTAACTAATAAAAAAATTCATAATTATCATATGTACAAAGAGGAAAAAGTAGAAGTAATGGGACATTTGTGGAAAAAGGAATTGTGGGTGGGGGACCGCTGCTATAAAAAGTTAAGAACGTAACTTTTTGTTACGTTGAACAACTCTTTTTTTTAGTACCTTTTAAATTGATTTGACAATTCATTGTATTTTTTTCTCGATTATCGTGTAAAACGTAAGAAATTCTTATGTTTTTTATTTTTTTTATAAAACGTAAGAATTTCTTACGTTTTACAAAAAAAATATAAAATGTAAGAAATTCTTACATTTTTGTAAAAGTCAACTCCGTTAGTTGACCGTTAAGAAAAAAGTAGAAAACGTAATAAATTATTATGTTTAGCATATTTTGGTAACTTTTTAAATAGGTGGCCTATTTTGGTCACTTTTTTAATTTCGTGGCTCATTTTTAGTTCCAAGTTTTATGTGTTGAAAAATAATTTAAAATATTAAAGCTCAAAAGTTTTTAGGAGAACTCAAACATTTGTCCCTTTGTCTAAGGTCTTGTATTAAAGAATTGTCTTCAATTTTAATTAAATTAATTTAATTATTATTAATAATTGCTTAATTTGAATAAACAAATGAAAAATCTGTTATAAACATCTGTTGCAATAGATGACTAACTTGTTGCAACAAATAGATAATCTGTTGGAAAATAATTAAAATACTAGGAAACTCACATATTTTTAGGAGAACACAAATGTTTGTCCCATTGTCGTAGAGACATCTTTAATTTTAGCTAAATCAATTTAGTTATTACTAATAATTGCTTAATTTGAATCAACAGATAACTAGCATGCTGCATCAGATGATTCATCTGTTGAAAATTATCAAACACATAGAAAATTTGTTGTAACAGATGGGTCAACTATTAGAAAACAATTAAAATATTAGGAAACTCAAACGTTTTTAGGAGACATCAAATGTTTGTCCCCTTGATCCTTTTGCATTTAATGTATGGTATATTATTTTTGTCTTCTTTACCTGTTTCATGAAAATTTTCATGTGTTTTACTTATTCGTTGTGCCCCTGATGAAATTTTTTAAAAAATTTTTAGGTCAAATTTTGTTCGTATATCACTTGGACATTAATTCATAGCTTATTTTGTAAGTAAAATTATAATTTTTGTAAAATTTCTTATTTGGTATATCTGCTACTACTATAATGGATAGAACCTGTAATATGAATCCAATATATGAGTCATCTATTGCAACAAGTGAGTCATATGTTGCAATAGATGACCCGTATGTTGGATTTATTTTACAACACCATAAAACGAATCCAACAGATGAGTAATCTGTTGCAACAGATTTGTCATATATGTTGCAATAGATTACTCATTTATTGCAATAAATTAGTCATATATATTGCAATAGATTACTCATTTGTTACAATAAATTAGTCATATATGTTTCAACAGACTACTCACTTGTTGCAACAAATTAATCATATATGTTGCAACAGATTAATCATATATGTTGCAATAGATTACTCATTTGTTACAACAAATTAGTTATATATGTTGCAACAGATTAGTCATATATATTGATACATATTACTAATCTGTAAAACAGATTAGTCATATATGTTGCAACAAATACCCATATGTTGGATTCACGTTATATGTTTTATCCATTATTAAAAAATAGCAGTAGCAGATACATCCAGGTGAGAAATTCAACTAAAAAATAACAAACATTTTAAAAAATAACAAAAAAAATAACAAACACCAACAAATCAAGTTCCTTATTTTCGTCATAACTTAAAATCCCTAATTTTTCACTTGTGAAAATCGAAAAGAAACGATGAAGAACTTGAAGTTGTTGTCACCGGAGAATGTTGTCACGTCAACTGACGGTTGAAAGTAAAAAAGGAACGGGCAAGAACTCAAAATTATTTGTTGTCAGAGGTTGAAGTTGCACGAGATTGAAGAGAGAAATTTAAAAAGTTGTTGGTTGGGAGAAGTTAGAGAGAGAAACTATTGAGAGAAAGAGAGAAGAGAGATATTGATTTGCAGAGGGAGGAAAGTTTTGTGGGTGTGGGTTAATTTTTATTTTTGAATAGATTAAAAAGTTTAAACATATTAATCAAGTCCACAATTAACCTAATCACGTTTTTTAATTATGTTTGACCCTTTAAATTGATCAATGTCACCAATCTTTCATTGAAGACTTAAAAGACACCTTTACTTTTATTTTATAGTTCAATTTATTTGCTTTCTTCAGTGCCTTCGATTTTATTTATGTGTAATTTTGTACTTTTATTTTATAGTTCAATTTATTTGCTTTCTTCAGTGCCTTCGATTTTATTTATGTGTAATTTTGTATTTGTGTTCTTAATTGCTATTGTGTTGATTAATCTGCTTGCAGATGACAAAAACAAATTGACATGAAGTACTAAAAAAATTATATTTATATGCAACAACAACAAATGAATAACCTTTTCATGTGCTTTACTTTGTTATTATCGACAAGAAACTAAATGAATTTGATTATTTTGTTCAGGGAAGCAACGTGTTGAATTGATCAAAATATAAAATTTGGAGATCTTAAATGGAGGTATGACATTAATTCTAAAAGTTCCGTGAAAGTAAAATGTTCAATGAAATATGTAATTGAAATTGCCTAAAATAAGATTTTTATGTGAAATCTATTGAAATTTAGTGAATCAAAAAAGTGATAAACAAATCATGTACTTAGAACATATCATGAAAATATATGTTAAATATTTAAAATTTTTGTTGTTGCTATTATGTTGTTATAGTTGTTTACAATTTGCATAATATTTATTTTTTCATAGATGTAATTAAGAAATTTCAAATTTATATATATGATGTATACAGATATCTCATGAATATGAAATGAATATTCAAACCTTTTCTTTTCTTTTAAGATAATATAATTTAACATGCTTGAAGTACTATTAAGAAACAATAAAATGAATAGAATCGAGGGTAGAGTGATAGACGTTATGAGGGGCGGGGTGTGGGGTAGTTGGGTAGGTGGGGTGGTGGACGTAGGTGGTGTTTGGGGGTGCGGGTAAGAAATTAAATTTCTTTTTTTAAAAAAGCTAAAGATTTAAAAAAAAAATTGTGTGTATGGGGGGGGGGGGGAGGGTAGGTGGAGTGGGAGGTACAAGAAACTGATTTAAAAAAAAAATTACAAGGGTGTATCAAGGGTGGGGGAGGAGGTGTTGGATAGGGGTCGGGACGGATGGTGGGGTTAGGGGTAAAGTAAAAAAGTTAGGTTTAAAAAACATCTATATTTTATTTTTGCTAAGGGTGAACTTCTTAAAATAAAAAATTAAAAAGCTAAAAAAATAAAATTGAGGTTGGGATGGGTGGGCAAAGGTGAGGGATGGGGTGGGATTTGGTGGGGTGGGTGATTTTGAAAGTAGCATGAGAGTTTTTAATTGACTTAATTTAAAAGATATAATAATAAGTATAATAAAATACTTAAAGATATTAATGATGAAATTAAACAATAAAAAAATTATAAATAATAAGTATGAAAATTTAAAGACAAATAATAAATTGTATGTGCTTAATTTTTGAATTAAGAGTTGTGATATTTAAATTTGGAATAAGAAGTTTAGTAATTCACACAATTAAGTACTTTTAGTATTTGAAATAAATTTGAAAGATATTTAAAAAAAAAAATTAGATAGTAGTTAATTTTGGATTGATGGACTAAAAAAAAGAAATTAGAAATGAAAGGTAAGGAATATAATTATATGCCTTAATTTATTAAAAATATAAAGGTAAAAATCCAACAATAAAATTAATAATTATTTAATATCTAAAATTTTATTATTTTGGAAAATCAGTTAATGGAATATGATTGAAACAAATACTAATATTATTCTTTTCATATCAAAACATCTAAAATAATTAAAATTGTGATTAGTTATCCTGTTTCAGTGGTAATTTCATATTCACAATTGTTTTTAATATTTCATTGTCTTTTAAAATATTTTAATGTCATATAATAAAAAATAATTAGTTTTATAATTTCAAATTGAATAAGTTAATATTTTTAATAAATATTTTTAAAAGAATATTCCGCGCATCGCGCGGGTACCTATACTAGTATATATAAAGGAGAATGTTAACCAATCCTATGTGACATGCTTGAGAGGCCTCTAATGCTATTTATCTTTTTGTGATTTTTTTTGGCTATTTTTATCATATTTTTTTCATTTATATGCTATATAAAATGCTTCCAAAAGACACATAATAAATTCTCTTTAATTTGACTAACTTTCTTAAACATCACATAATTACAAATTTGTTATTATCTCTTCACCTTTCCATCTCTTTCCATATTCCCATAAAATTTTTATTTATTTTTAAATAATTTCGATTTATTTAAGAAAATAATCAATCAACCAATATCTCTCTCTCCCTCTATATAGATATGAAGAAAGATTGTGAGAATAATGATGTAGCATCTCTGATGTGGCATATGCCTCTAAAGTCATAATTTCTATTTATCTTTTTTTTTTTTATTTTTTTTTGAGATATTTTAAATATTTTTTGAGGATTTTTAAATATAGCTTATTTACTAAATCACTTTAATTAGCATATAATATGTCAGGCCTTAAAAATTTGAATTTATTATGAGTAAATTGACGAAGTCCAAAAGCCACAACAATTAAGTAGGAAATTGATAAGTTTTTTTTTTTTTTGACTAAAAAATATTTTATAATTTGATTCTTTTCATCTTCCTTGCCTAAAATCTCCTATTTAAAGTCACCTAGAAGGGATATTGAATTTGCAAGTCCCAATAAATTTCTCTGTTTTAAGAATCATTTTCTCATCTTTGTTTTATCATTTTTTCCTTTATATTTAGTTTCTTAATAACAGAAGAGAAAATATCATTGATCTTCTTAGAACTATTAGAGGGAACTAACATTGGAGATGCAGATTGAAGATGGTGTGATGTCTGAGAATATTGATAGATTAATTTTTGGAATAAACATCACCTCTATTATTCTCTCCTCCAAACTTTTACATACTTTGATTTTCTTGTTTATTTTTATCATCACCATGAAGCCATATTCATCATCCTCAACGCGTTTGCAAGAAATAATAGCGATATCCTATGAGAATCTTCTTGATAATCAAAAGCAACCGATAAAGAAGAATGTTTTCGTAAATATCAAGACAAAATCTACAACATGCAATGAACAAACAAAAAAGATAGACAAAGAAGGTGAGTTTTTCTATATGGAACGAGAAATTGATCGTTGATATGCCCATGCATGCACATCATCTAACGATGAAGGTTCAATACAAAACTTCTTCGGGGAACGAAATTGTTGGAATCACAAAGGTTTCAACATTAGATTTTATTGGAGGATTTTTGTCAGAGGATTATTTGCATTTTTTGAGTTATAGGCTTAGGAATGAAAAGGGTGAGAAAAACAGGATAATTAATTTTTTCGTTATGATTAAGAATGCGTACCATCGTCTGAAAGTATAGGTGCCGTCGCTTATTTGCGGCAGTGGAAGGCAGTGCCAGTGGATGTGATAAGTATTCATAACTATTATTATGTGGTTGTTACGGATATGCCCGTTTATCCTGCGAGTTTACCAGAGTATTAATAATTTAATGGTGAATAAATTTTAGTTTTTTTCTCTTTTAGTACTATTTGTTTTAATTGATTAATTTTTTTAAAAAAGAATCGAATATGTATATATTTTGGCTGAATATGATTACTAAGAAAGGTACAGTTTTTTTTTAAAAACAGAAATGAGATAAAGATATGTTGCTTTTATCAAAAGAAAGATACATTGTGTTGTCTATTAGTTAATTGACTAAATTTTGTATCGACATATTTTGGAAGAATATGATTACGAAGAAAGGTACATTTAAAAAAAAATTGAATTAAAGATATATTGATTTTATCGAAAGAAATATACATTGAATTTATTAGTTCCTTGACTACGAATAATTATGTCATATATACGTTAACATGAATCAATATATATATGTCATATTTTTTTTGCTTTTTTCTTAATTTTATAAAGCTGAAAAATTCGCTATAAAATTTTATAGAATATTAAAGATAGTCACTTAATTAATTTATTATCAATTATATTAATTGAATTAATTGCACAATTCATCCAAACAATTCAAGATTTAATTTATCCTATTTATTAAATTTCATTAAATATGTTACTAACCACAATAATTTATTATGTATAAGTTACTATATTAATATATAATTATTATATATATTAATGGAAAATAGAAAGGTATAGTTATTCATTTAAATTGCATCACTCAATTCATTTTAGTTTGTGCTTATTTGTGGAATATTCTGCATTGCTTTTATTGCCTTATGTCCTGCGTGCACGATAGGGTAAATAATATTTAGCTAAAAGTAAAATGTAGGATTTCCAATAATATTTTTAATAGTTTAAGTATTTTTTAATATTTAATGTATTTATAAGGAGTAACTACTCATAACTCATACTTTTAAAATTTTTACTTTCAATGACATTTGTACCTCCCATAAATTTTATGTTTATAACTCCCAAACTTCAATTTGAAAGTCTTATGGCTTTCCTCCATTTTGCTATATAAATTTATATTTTGTTTCATGAAGATTTTCGTTCTTTCTCTTCTCTATCTTTACCTTGTGAATTATAATATGTAAGACGAAAGGAGTATTGAAAGGCAAGAAATATTTCATTCTCAACCTTTTCTATTCATTTTTATGTACTTGATTATGCTTTTTAAATTTTTACATTTTTTATAAGTATTTTTATTCTGCTGCAAAATAAGTATAACCAAAAAAAATTTCACGAAACGAAGTAATTTTGATAGTAGAGATTTTAAATGTGTCATTTATGTGTGATTGATCAAAAAGTCAGCTTGCAATAGACACTAAATTAATAATCAATTGCTTACAATATTTGTTAAATTTCACGAGATAATGATTTTTGATTGTTGAAACAATCTATTTTTATTTGTTTAAGTGCTATGTTGTATAGTTTCGATTTTTTGACTCTTTCTAATATAGTTACATTAAAGCTATTTGAATTCCTTATAACTTCTACTTTTAAATATTATTCATAATGGTTGTTTGTTTCATTTTCAAAATTTCTTAAAATATTTATTTATAATATATAAATGAATGTAATAATAAAAACATGACATAGAAATTAAAAAACTTTTTAAAAGAAATTGATATTCGTACGGGAGATAAGTACTCAAACAAAAGATAATGAAAGTTAAAATAAAAAATAATATTTTTAATTTAATGCAGTAAATTGTTGTTTTAAAATATAACCTCTTATTCAATTTACTTCAACACTCATACACCCTAATTATTTTTAATTTTTTTTCTATTTCCACCCAGGATTCAAATTCGAAACCATTGATTAAGGGCAAAGTAGTCTCATCACTACACCCAATTCATATTGGGGCCGAATTCAAGACCTCTGATTAAGGGCATAGTAGTCTCACCACTACACCACAATTCATGTTGTTGTTTTTTCTTAATTCAACTATGTACATATAAAAGGCTTACTTCAAAAGATGTAAAGTATTTCAATTGTACAGATTGAGCAAAAAATGAAAGACCATATCATTATTTCGGATAAAAATATAAATCTACATTATTTTTTCTGATCTAAGTATAAATATTACCTACTATTTCATTAAAATGAGAAACTAACAATTTATAAAGTTAATATTTTTATATAAAATTAGTAAAATATATTAATTTATTAATTTTTTTAATTAACCGCGCGAAATGCGGATAATTTCACTAGTATATATATAAAGGAGAAATATGAGAATAGTGATGTGGCATGCTTCTAAAGCCACCATTCCCATTTATCTTTTTTGAGTTTTTTTTTTTTTTTGATATTTTTTGAGTTTATTTTTATATAAAATCACTTTAATTAACATATAATAGAAAGAGGCCTTAAAGATTTGAATTGATTAGGAGTAAACTGATGAAGTTCAAAGGTCACAACAATTAAATAGGAAATTGATATGTTTTTTTTTTTTTTTTTTAACTAAAAGGTATTTTGTAATTTGATTATTTTCATCTTCCTTTACCTGAGATCTCCTATTTAAAGTCACCTAGAAGGGAAATTGAATTTGCAAGTCCCATTTGATTTCTCTGCTTAAGAATCATTTTCTCATCTTTCTTTTATCATTAGTTTCTTAATAATGTCCTTTTGCATACGATTACATGCTCTAATGATTAGTGACAAGATGACAAGGCTTGCAGGCTCGCAGAGATGAACTGGAAGAATAGGGCTGAGAATTACATGCTCATCGTTGGCTATGCTTCAGAAGTTTGGAGGACCTCAAGGAGCCCAAGCAGGGTTTATGGCTCGAAAGCAGAGGATAGAAGTAACCGTTGGATGTAGCGTTCATGAGAACGATGGGAGAAGGCATGCACTAACTTTAAGTGTTGATGACTACAAGAGCAGGAAAGGGCTCCTTTGAGATGTACTGTTGTTGTATGTTGCTCGGATTCTTCAAGACTGTGAATGGGTGCATGTCGGATCCTCCAAAAATAGTGTAATTTTGAAGGATCCGACACGAGTGCGACAACATTTTTGGACTAGAGTCGAAGCAACTTAGCAAGTGCTGTTTACCACCTCTAATCTGTTGTTTCTAAGTATGGCCTGTTATATACTTTTGTTATTAAGCCAAATTGATTATCCTTCCCTTTGGATTGTTGTTACTAGGTTCATTTACAAAATATGAATTAAGAGTACATTCGGCTGTTATATCAAGTACGATGTATGCTTTTATTGCAATTACACTGGTTTTACTAGGGGAGCCGTAGAAATAACCCCTTGCATAAATGTAAGGTGAGGCGTCCAAAATTATTTATCTTTTTTATGCTTTCTTTTACATTAATTGAGTTTTCTTTTTATTTTAAATATTTATGTGTTTAAAGGAAATTCAAAAGTCACTATATTTTACTCTATTAATTATATAGTAAAAGAAAACATTATTTATGCATTTAAAGGAAACTCAAAATTCATTATATTTAACTCTATTAATCATATATATATATATATATATATATATATACTAGTTTAGGTGTACGCGCTCACTTTGATGAGTTCAAACATTAATACTAAATAGGATATTTGTTTAAATAATAAAGATGAACATAATAATTAAATTTAATATCTTTTGAGTATGTAAAGATCGACATTCATCTACCATTTGTAAATTGCAACAAAATAATACAATGATAGATACATCAAAATAATACAATTAAATCTAATTTTTACACACAAATTTTTTTCAAAGTCGTCCAACACTCATCTACCACCTATAAACAATAACAAAACAATAATAAAGATATGAGCAGTAAAAATTATAATATATTCTACTAAAACGACAAATAGAACGATAAGAACGTAGAAATTCATAATATAGGTAGATTTGTGAGATGAGAAGAATTATTCCTTAACATGTGAGGTAGATAAAAAAGGTTAGTTATGAGTAGTAGAAAATAAAATATATTGAACTAACATGACACATTAAGCTAAATTAAACTAAGCAATTTAAGTTGGCATGACAAGTAATGTTGTGTTTAAATTAACCATGTAAAAAGGGAGAGATGATATAACGCCAAAAAATCTTAAAATAAAATTATTGAAATTGTGCTGAGACGAAAAATAATGAAAGATTGCAGGTGTTTATGAACAATGAAAAAAAAAGCTCAAGTGTTTATATAGAAGGAGAGGAAAAACTCGGTGTTTCTTGGTTGAAAAAAAACAAGTAGAAATCAAATAGGATTAAAAAAACAACGGAAATTTTAATCGTAGAGGAAAAAAGAAAATTTTGAGCATGATTTTTTTGGTTGAAAAAAAACTACTTTTTTCATTGTTGGAAAAAAAGGAAACTTTTGAGCTTTTCTTTTTTTAAGGAAAATTTTGAGTTTTTGTTTTGTTTTGTTTTTTGGTTGAAAAAAAAAACGTTTGTTTTCATCATTGGGAAAAAAGAAACTTTTGAGCTTTTTTCTTTTGGAAGGAAAATTTTGAGTTTTTTTTTTGGTTGAAAAAAAACGTTTGTTTTCATTATTGTGAAAAAGGAAACTTTTGAGAATTTTTATTTTGAAAGGAAAATTTTGAGTGTTTTTTTTTTAAGGAAAATTTTGAGCGTGTTTTTTTTGGTTGAAACAAGGAACTGAATTTGGGAAGAATTTAATTGTAGGAAAATTTTGATATATTTATTTTGTAGAATTTAATTGTAGGGAGAAGGGTAAAAGATGGTTTTGTCTAAAACGAATAGTTTTAATGAAGGGCAAAAACTTCAATTCACTTTTCTAAGGGGCTTCACACTTTTAATATATAATAGATATAGATTTTATATATATATATATATATATATATATATATATATATAATTTATTATGTTTTCTTATTTTATTGGCCTTTTTTATTATTTAAATCAATTATTTTATTGTATAATTAAATAAATTACTTAGTTTATTATAATTAAATATTTGATTAATGAAGACATTTACAACAAAAACTCTTCACATATCAATTAAAATGAGTAATTATTCATAACTCACATCTCTTTAATATAAACTTTTGATAAATTTATTTATTTTCACCTTCTTCTAATTACAAAATGACAATATCTTTTAATATAAAAGTATTTATTTTTAATATTTATTATTTTTATTCTTTTATTGGCCTTTTTTTATTTAAATCAATTATTTTATTATAAAATTAAATAAATTACTTAATTTATTACAATTAAATATTTTATTAATGAAGGAACATTTACAACCAAAACTCTTCACATTTCAATTGAAATGAGTAATTATTCGTAACTCACATCTCTTTAATATAAACTCTTAATAAATTTATTTATTTATTTTCACCTTCTTCTAATTACAAAATGACAATATCTTTTAATATTGTAAGTATTTATTTTTTATTATTTAAATATATTTATAATGAGTAATTACACATGATTCACACCTTTAATTTTTATCTTTAATAATATTCATAACCCCCCATCATGTTCATATCCATAACCTCCAAGCTTTAATTTGTAAGTTTATCATGTCTTATGGTATTCTATTACTTTGCCTATATAAATTTATATTTAGTTTAATGAAAACTCCCATTCATCTTAAGTTCTCTTTCATGTTTTAGTTTTTCTTTTTATTTTCTTCTTTCATCATTTAGGTAAATTGTATGTTTTAGATATGTATCTCAAATCTTTTTCATTGTTACTATATAATTTCTTTTTTCATTCTTTCTTTATTGTATCATTTGTTCCTGTTTTTTATTTTTTTTTTAATTTCCTATTTCATTAATTTTAGTTAGATATGTTATGCTATTGATCTTTGTGTTTTAGATATGTATCTAAAGCTTTTTTTCTTTTAATTAGAAATGCTTAAAATTACAATATTAATTACTACTACTTTCTTTTGTCTTTATTTTCTATTTCATTAATTTTAATTGAATATGTTATGTTATTGATTTTCGTTTAAGGCTTCTCCTAATTGAATGATTTAAAACTGAAATAGTAAAGTACTTGAATTGTCATTTTTGGAGGTTTTTTTTTGTGATAATTACAGTGTTCGGATTAACTTTCACTTAATTGGTATGTGGTTGAATTTGAGTTATTTTATTTTTGAAGATATGACAAGTGTTTATAGCGATCTATAAATATAATAAAATGAGACGTATAAGTGATGAGGTAACATATTTCTTAGGATATGACCATGACTCGTATTTATCTTTTTTTTTTTTTTTTTAAACTTTTTCTTCTTTATTTCTCGGTAGAATTATTTAATCACTTTTTTCGTTACGAAAATTAATTGTTGTTCACGAGTCAAGGAGATTCAATTTGCATGAGTAAGTTCTTTGCTTTCTTGATCCACAATTAGTTACAGTTCCTCCATTATAAGTTTTAATTTTTAAATAACACTAAAATCTATACACATAATTACTTAAGTCTCTGGAATATCATATATATATATATATATATAATAGTAGTAGTAGTAGTATTTTCATTGATCTTTCACCTTATCTTTTTTAATTGTTATTTGATTTTAACTGCTTACGAACTCACTGGTTAACCATTAAAAAAATATAAAAAAATAAAAGATGCTTTTTTCAAATATTGAAGAAGTATTACTGGCTTCTTTTATATAATATTTATGAATCCACCTTACCCTTTACAAATGTCATTCTTTAATTTTCACACTACACAAACATAATATATTATGATTGATGATATGATAAATATGCATGCAGAAACAACAGAATTGAATATTGTCATTTGATTTGCAAATTAGGAAGAGAAATCCACGATAATCATCTACAGGTCATGAATTTATTAAAGGAACATAACAATAAATATATTTTTCAGTAGTATCATTTTTTCTTCATATTGTTATTTTTTTTGTTTCACTAGAGTAGTTTCAAAATAAAGGTATGCCAATAGTACATCATGTGAATTTTATTAAATTTTTCAAGAGTAATTTATATAAAATTTGAGTTTTTGAAGAAATTCACTACAATCTTTATCTATCACATTAATTATTGTATTACTACTTCTAATTTTAATTTTTCCTTCGATATTGTCTTTTATTAAACATGAAATTAAGTGTTAAGTAAATTAGAATTTAGAATCTAATTTATTTGAATTTGAAGATTGAATTTTTTTTTTTTTTAAATTTCATGAATCTAATTTATATCCTTAATACCGCGTGCGGTCAAATTTACTAGTTAAAAAGATTAAAACAAGTGTAATAACGATGGAGTACCTTAATTTAATTAAATTATTATTTTATTTTTGGTCAATTTTATTTATTTTTTAAATGAAATCTTTAGTCACACGTACTTTAGGACATGTCATGTGTTAAAAGGTCACCAAATATCTACTTACTTGCCACGCACTAATATATATGCTGTCCATTTTTTTATATATTTTTTTAATTATTTGGTTAATAAATGCTAATTCAATGAGTTAATATTTGGTGGGGTTAAGGTCTGATTTTTTTCTAATAAAAGATTGCAATAAATAGTACTATTTATTTATTAGATAAGCTCAATCAAGTAAATTTGTGTAATCCAAATAATCTTTGACGATATATATATATATATATATATATATATATATATATATATATATGTCATGTAGTTAAATAGCATTTAATAGTACACAAAAATATAATTATTTTAGCCTTAACATATATCACGTAATTGAGATAATCTTTTATGTACAGAAAAAGTGGTCATTTTAGTAATTTTGTAAATAAAATGATAATAATTGAGTGATTTTTTAATTATAAAATAAAATTACGTAACTTTTTAAAGTAATTATCATCAATTTAATTTAACTTTAAATATTAATTGAATTGACTGTAGAATAGCAAAACGTGAAATTTTGTTTCAGACGAACAAAGTTTGAGTAGTTGAGTGAATTTATGATTTACTCCTCAGTTCACTTTTACTTTTATATTTGAACTTGATATGTTTATTAAAAAATATTAAGAAAATAATAATTAATGGTTATTTTATAATATATTATTTTTATTAATTAATATTTAGTATTTAATAGTATATTATATTTAAAATGATAAGTTAAAATAATTTTTTTTTTAGTTTTTCATTCGATGTCCGGTGTCCGCATTGGAGCCTCGACTAATCTGGATCGTGTATTGCAGGATCCATTAAGATGACAGCCCTTCCAACAGACCATCCATTGCAGCACAACCCATGTTGTTAGTAAAAATAAAATTTTAGTAAACATATATCATGCTTGTACTCCCTCTAATTCAAAAAGATCTACTTTTCTTTTTAATTTATTTAAAACAAATGATTCTTTTTCTTCTTTGATAATATTTTAATTTAAATTTTTCACATAATATATTTAAAATTATAATATTTTAATATATTTGACATAATTTTAACTTAAGATCATAGGATTTAATTTTTTTTATTTTTTTAAAACTTTATACCAAATTAAATTAAGTAATTCTTCTTTAAACGGAGAAAGTAATAATATAAAGCACAACGAAATTAACTCAACAAAAATTCAAATATCAACAATTTAATGAATTATTAATTAAAATATCATAAACATACATCTCAACATATCATACTTACATAAATTACAAAAATTTCAATTAATTATATATTTATATTATATATATTGAGAGCTAATTATATATCTAATAGATTTAATATTAAAAATTATATCAAAAGTTAATTATGTATTTTAAAAAAAATATATATCTTCTTTGAATATTTTTAGAGCTAATTACATATATCTGGACATGTCAAAAATTAAAATTTTTAATAATTATATAAAAGAATTTTGTGTTTTGGGGATTTATGTTGATTGTCATTATAAATTACAGTATAAAAACACCCATAAAGAAAAGGTTAATACTGAGTCCTTCCCTTTTCTCTGTCATTTCAGCTGTGAAAGGTTTTCCCTTTTTCCCTCTCTGTTACTCCACTCTTCAAGACAAAGTGTGTATACATATATATATATATATATATGCAGAAAAGTGTATATTTATGTATACATAGAGAGAGAAGTAGAAGAAGAAAGAGGTAGAAATGGGTTGGTTTCCATGTTCTGGAGCATTGAACAAGACTTCAAAGAAAAGGAAAAAGAAGAAGAAAGACTCC
This sequence comes from Capsicum annuum, assembly GCF_002878395.1. Lineage (NCBI taxonomy): Eukaryota > Viridiplantae > Streptophyta > Magnoliopsida > Solanales > Solanaceae > Capsicum > Capsicum annuum. Next base: position 12,123,425 of record NC_061119.1, on the reverse strand, counting down.
AATAATTCTGTACAACTTGGTTCTGGTAACTATCAGAAGACTAATTTAATGATTATGTGAGATGGGGTTGTTGTATTTTTGTGGTATTTCTTGATTTTGTGTGATTTTGGAGGTTCAAGTTTGAATAATTCTGTATAATGGGGTTGTTTTATTACTCAAATTTCTTGTCTTTGAATGATTTGGAGCTTCAAGTTTTCAACTTTTTGATGATTCTGTGAGATGGGGTGGTTGTACATTTGTCAAATTTCTTGTCTTTAGATGATTTGGAGCTTAAGTTTTTAACTTTTAATGATTATGTGAGATGGGTTTGTTGTATTTTTGTTAAATTTCTAGTATTTAGATGATTTGGAGCTTAACTTATAATGATTCTGTGAGATAGGTTTGTTGTGTATGTTGTGGAATTTCTTGATTTTGTGTGATTTTGGAGGTTCAAGTTTTAATAATTCTGTAAAATGGGGTTGGTTTTATTACTCAAACTTCTTGTATTTGGATGATTTGGAGCCTCAAATTTTCAACTTTTGATGATTCTGTGAAATGGGTTTGTTGTATATTTGTCAAATTTCTCGTCTTTAGGTGATTTGGAGCTGAACTTATAATGATTCTGTGAGATGGGTTTACTGTATATGTTGTGGAATTTCTTGATTATAGTTGATTTTGGAGGTTCAAATTTTAATAGTTGTGTAAAATGGGGTTGTTTTTATTACTCAAATTTCTTGTCTTTGGATGATTTGGAGCTTCAAGTTTTCATCTGTTGATGATTCTATGTAATGGGTTTGTTGTATATTTGTCAAAATTCTAGTTTTTTTGTGTTTTGGAGTTTCAGGTTTTTAACTTTTGATGATTATGTGAAATGGGTTTGTTGTATTTTTGTTAAATTTCTAGTCTTTAAATGATTTGGAACTTAATGATTCTGTGAGATGGGTTTGTTGTATATGTTGTGGAATTCCTTGATTTTGTGTGATTTTGGAGGTTCAAGTTTTACTAATTCTGTAAAATGGGCTCAATTTCTTGTCTTTGGATGATTTGGAGCTTCAAGTTTTTAAATTTTTGATTCTTTGAGATGGGTTTGTTGTATATGTTGTGGAATTTCTTGATTATACTTGATTTTGGAGGTTCAACTTTTAATAATTCTGTAAAATGGGGTTGGTTTTATTACTCAATTTTCTTGTGTTTGGATGATTTGGAGCTTCAAGTTTTTAACATTTGATGATTCTTTGAGATGGGTTTGTTGTATATATTGTTGAATTTCTTGATTATAGTTGATTTTTGAGGTTCAACTTTTAATAGTAGTGTAAAATGGGGTTGGTTTTATTACTCAAATTTCTTGTCTTTGGATGATTTGGAGCTTCAAGTTTTAACTTCTGATGATTCTGTGAAATGGGCCTGTTTTGTTATTGTCAAATTTTTAGGCTTTAGCTGATTTGGAGCTTTCTAAATGTTCTGTGAAATGGGTTTGTTGTCTATATTTGTCAAAATTCTAGTATCTTTTTGTGTTTTGGAGTTTCAAGTTTTAATGATTCTGTGAAATGGGGTTGTTGTATTATTGTCAAATTTCTAGTCTTTAGATGATTTGGAGCTCTTTTAATGTTCTGTGAAATGTGTTTGTTGTATATTTGTGACATTTCTTGTCTTAAGATGATTTGGAGCGTCAACTTTTAATGATTCTGTAAAATGGAGTTGTTGTATTATTATCAAATTTTGATGATTTGGGGCTTCAACTTTTAATGATTATATGAAATGGGTGTATTTTTGTTAGATGATTCGGAAATTCAAGTTTTAGTGATTTTGTGAAGTGGGTTTGTTGTATTGTTGTTTATTTTCTTGTATTTAGATGATTTGGAGCTTTTTTCTTTAATGTTCTGCGAAATGGGGTTGCTGTATTTTTTGTGGAATTTCTCGTATTTATGTGATTTTTGGAGCTTCAAGTTTTCAACCTTTAATGATTCTGTCAAATGGGTCGTTGTATTATTGCCAAACCTCTCAGTTTTTAGATGATTTGGAGCTTTTTTAATGTTCTGTGTGATGGGTTTGTTATGTTATTGTTAAATTTCTAGTCTTTAGATGATGTTGGAGCTTGAAATTTCCAACTTTTAATGGTTCTGTGAAATGGGTTCTTTGTATATTTTGTGGAATTTCTCGTATTTATGTGATTTCGGAGTTTCAAGTTTTCAACTTTTAAGTGATTTTGTGTAATGGTGTTGTTCTATTATTGTCAAATTTCTCGTCTTCAGAGATTTGGAGCCTTTTTAACAATTCTGTAAAATGGGTTTGAAGTATTTTTGTCAAATTTGGAAATTTGGAGCTTCAACTTTTAATGATTCTGCGAAATGGGGTTTCTTTTGTTATTGTCAAAATTCTGGTCTTTAGATGATTTGGAGCCTTTTAAATCTTCTGTGAAATGGGTCTGTTGTATATTTGTCGAATTTCATGTGTGATTTTGAAGCTTGGAGTTTTTAACTTTAATGTTCTGTGAAATGGGTTTGTTGTATTATAGTCAAATTTCTGTCTTTAGATGATTTGGATCTTCAACTTTTAAAGATTCTATGAAGTGAGTTTGTTGTATTATTGTCGAGTTTCTCATCTTTAGATGCTTTGGAGATTCAGTTTTACATTCTTGCTTCTGATCCTTGGATATCACGTGCACCATTTTTTTAGCTAAGGGTAAGAACTTCAATTTTCTTGATTCTGCTTGAAGAGGAAAATTTATGGTTAGGGACCTTTACGTTAGTGTGGGGGATAAATGTGACATATGGATGGATTTTAGGTGTCTAACAATTCCTAGTCTTCCTTAAAAAGGAGATTTTTATTAGCATTGGAATGAAACGAGCCCAAATTGAGCGAAATGCTATAGAGGATTCGTATAGACGACACCAATTAATTTAGGATTGAGGGATTGGTTGACTATTTGATTGATTTACAGTTGGCACTATTTGGTGGCTTGGATTTTTACCCCTTACAAAATTATTGGTAGGTTACAGTCAGTTTTCTTGGTGATATTAAGGGGGGAACACCCATGACCTGTAGGATATTAAGGAGGTACCGAAAAATGAATCGGAATGTAGGATGAAGGGTTCTAAGGCTAGTTTTATGGATTAAGCTGGCGGATATTGCTCTTCAATATGAAAGTGGTGAAGGTTGCCGGCTAGTGACTTAGAACATTGTCAACTGTGCTTTAGGGTGAAGGTGTTTCTTAAGGGGGTATATAATTTTATTTCGTGCAACTCAATTAAGTCAATTGGGGAATTTCATCAGATATGTCGTGCCATTGATATATAAGATAAAACGGTATAGCTGTCAGTAATCTTGAGGTCATTTAGCATCCAAGGGTGTGGTTAACAGTTAATGAAGCTATAATAGATTATGAAAAACCAAGGTTCAAATTTCAGTAGAGACAAAAGACCTTAAGTGATTTCTTTCCATCTATGTAAGCATTGTGGACAGGTTTACCCGGTAAATATGTTGAGTGGGAAGTAGCAGGTACTCGATAGGTTAGTTGAGGAGTGACAAGTTGGGCCGGACACAATATTTGTTTAAAAAGGAGTCTTGAGGTCAATTATTCCTGTCTCCTTGCTGGAAGAGGGGCAAGTTTGCTTCTCTCCTTCCCCGTTTTTAATGTTTTTTATCGGTATTCAAAAGTTGAGATATACTAAAAAAGAAAACAAGAGCTATCGAACTTCATTCAACTGCGCAAAATTTCTTCAAGAAAAAATGAGGGGCTTTCTATTGGACACCCAAGAGTTTCAACTTTTTATTTTACCATCCTAGTTTCACAAAGTTTTTGTGTTATGCAAATTTTAAATTCTCGTTTTCTTTTTCAATGTTCCATCAGGTGACTCTAGAAGGTTTTCATTTCTAAATGGACCTGGTTGGTAGGAAATAATGAGTGTTGCATAGTAGAAATGAATTCTTGGCGATGTTTACTGAGTTAGCTAATCCAGCATGTTGTTCTTATTTCTTAGTGTATCTTGCATGAATGTCATCTTACAAAATTTGTAGAAAACACACAGTTATTGAAACTGCACAATTTTCCAGTACATTAAGTGGTTGTAGCAAGTTCTGTATCACGCATTTCCCACTATCAACTAATTGAAAAGTGATCTAGATCCTTTTGCCAGCTTCTTGATCTCTCATTTCATTTGGCTATATTTGATGTTTTTTGAACCCAAATTGTTTGGTTTCAGTTCCATGTTTTTCTTTCCTTTTATAATTTCCGTTTTGGTTTCATGTCCAGGAAAGATGAAGGGAAAGAATCAGTTAGGCTCAAAGGAGTTTGTTAAGGATGGGGAGTCCGGTCAGATTGCAGCCAAGATTTTTACATTTCGTGAATTAGCAGCTGCGACAAGAAACTTTCGAGGTGATTGTCTTCTTGGAGAGGGAGGATTTGGAAGAGTATACAAAGGGCGGATTGATTCCAATCAGGTCTTTTTATGTCACTTTTTTTTTCTGTAATTGAATGAAGTTCCGTTTGTTCGTCTCCTGTCTGGTCGTGCTCCCAATCCACCAGATTTTGGTTGAACTCAGTATTTTCTCACATTGTGTTCATGAGAGAGACTAGTGTCTTTTCACTATTTTCCTTTGTTCTTGCTTTGGTAGTGCCAAGTCTACCCTCTTCTTTATGGAAGGACCAAATTGACCTTGGCCGTTTATCTCTTCCTTTTTGTTTATTATACCCGATACCCGATACCCGATACCCGATACCCGATACCCGATACCCGATACCCGGTGGGAGGTATCCCGTGGAATTAGTCGAGGTGCCTGCAAGCTGACCCCGACACCACGGTTATCAAAAAAATTTTATAGTAACGATAATGACGATGACGTATTGATGGGGATGCAACTTGTGATGTGTTGGATATAGTTGCATGTCACAAGTTCGAACCCTGCCATAGACAACAACTGGTATTGTTCATCGAGTTTCAGACCGTGCACCACTGGCCCTTGTGGTTTTCTCGGTTATAAAAGAAATATATTATAAGGAGTAATAATTATGGTAATAAATTTTTTTATTGTTATCACTATTGCTATTATTTTAGTTTTATCTTTGCGTACCGTGCTTTATGATATTTCTTAGGAAATTTAAGATATGGGCTGGATCTATGCTTCGACACTTTTTCACATTTATTTGCTATAGATTGTTGCCATCAAGCAACTTGATCGTAATGGATTACAAGGGAACAGGGAATTTCTTGTTGAAGTGCTGATGCTAAGTCTGTTACACCATCCTAACCTGGTAAGTTTAACCGGTTATTGTGCTGATGGAGATCAAAGACTTCTTGTTTATGAATATATGCCACTAGGATCACTTGATGACCATCTTCATGGTAATTTCTCTTTTATCGGTAACCTCTTCCGTTTTGTTTTCATTTTCCGGATGAAATGTAGATTTAAATCAAGTATTTGCAGATCTTTCTCCTGGTAAGAATGTGCTTGATTGGAACACGAGAATGAAAATTGCAGCTGGAGCAGCGAAGGGCTTGGAATATTTACATGACAGAGCAAGCCCACCTGTAATATACCGCGATTTAAAATGCTCCAACATTTTGCTCGGTGAGGGGTATCACCCGAAGCTATCTGACTTTGGATTGGCTAAGTTGGGGCCTGTTGGAGATAACACTCATGTATCTACTAGAGTTATGGGTACTTATGGGTACTGTGCTCCAGAGTATGCGATGACTGGTCAGTTGACGTTGAAGTCAGATGTTTACAGCTTTGGAGTTGTCCTACTGGAGATCATCACTGGTAGGAAAGCAATTGAAAATTCAAAAACTGGAGGAGAGCACAATCTTGTTGCATGGGTAAAATATTTTGCTTATTATATACCTTTATCTTGCTGTCTCTGCAGTTATGTGTTAATTTAACTAAATGGAAAATCATCAAATTGGTGCTATTATGAAACTGCATATATGTTAAACTATCCTGAACGAATTTGAGTTAAAGGTGTCCATAGTTGGCGTGATGTGATCTTGGTTTGAAACTTACTAGTAGCCTAGTTAGAAGCAGATGCATTTGAAATACTTGACTCAAGTCTCTCCAAAAAATACCTCCGGAGGCATGTCGGATCCTCCAAAAGTAGTGTGTTTTTGGAGGATCTGGCACGGGTGAGGCAACATTTTTGGAGAGTCCGAGCAACTTGGCTTGCAGTAAGGTTCAGTTTACTGTCCAGCATTTAAAAATGGAATTTGGACTACCCATATTTTTTCCATGAGCCAAGGATCTATCGGAAACAGCCTTCTACCTCTGAGATAGGGGTAAAGTTTGCATACGCTCTACCCCCTCCAAACCACATTTTCCGGAACTACACCGGGTATGTTGTTGATGGACTAGCCATATTTTATTTATTTTTTGTCTTGGGGTTGGGGAGGAGGTATATTTTGTTTTTCCTATTAGAAAATCAATTTATAGAACGAAGTTAAAAAATTATAATCATGCTCTCTTTACCAGGCAAGACCGTTGTTCAGAGATCGGAGAAAATTCTCACAGATGGCTGATCCATTGCTTCAAGGCCAATATCCGGTAAGAGGCTTGTATCAAGCTCTAGCAGTTGCAGCAATGTGCGTTCAGGAGCAACCTAACATGCGCCCAGTCATAGCGGACGTTGTCACAGCTTTGTCTTACCTTGCTGCACAAAAATTTGACATGAGTGATACTCAAGGAGTTCAAAACTCGCGCTGGACACCGGCTACTCCACCTAGAACAAAACATGATGGTGATAAGCGACAAAAAGGTGGCAGCAATGAAGCTAGATGGTGATAGGAAAACTAAGCAAGGACAAACAAGTATATAATATCAAGACGAGTAACCTCTTGGATAACAGCTAGTTCAGTACAAACGACAATCAAATGTACCTGCGGAACTGTATTGGCATGACCTTCGCCAAAATTTTGTACCTCGAAAGTCAGACTAGCTACGGTTATCTTCCCTGATATCGAGCATGCTTTGCATTTCCCGTATAATCATCTGAGTACGTAGTTGATCCGTGCAGTTTATGGTTTTGCTCATTTCTTGGTAGCCCTGCATATCTTGGGAAGGTGTTTGTTTGTTGTACAAGCAGCCAACACCTTATTGTATTGTGGAAAGGCAAATTATGATGTAAAATTTCTGAATTCAGTCATTGTATTTATATCTTTGCGATCAAAGACATTATTCAGTATTGAAATGAACCTGCCGGGTAGAGTTGGATAAATGCAGAGGATTTGTATAAAGAAGGCAGCGCGGTGCACTAAAATCTAAGGTTTTTAATGAATGTCGGATATGTATCTGACATTCATTACAAAGGCAAGTCAACGAAATGACCGATAAACTTTTAGGTTGACAAGTTTTTGAAGAAGTTTAATGATACCTTACCATTAGGCAAATCTCATATTAGAAAAAGAAAAAGTTAAAAAAATTGAAGTGCTGTATAAAACAAGCACAAATTCACATGGTACTATTTATTTCAATAAATTTCTTCTTCTCTTTTTTTTTCCTTCCAATTTTGCATGTATGTTTAACAATAGTTTAAGGCAAAGTAATGATATTTGCTTTGTTTCTTCTCCTTCTATTTCTTTTTACTTTACAACTGTACTATTCAGGTTAATTACCTTGCTCGCTATCTACTAATTTCACAAGATATTCGACTACCTATAAGGTACTAAAATCTAAGCAATTTATTCAGAACTTAACAGTGTTTTGTAAATTTAAAACTCATAAACTCAAAATTCTGATAAATGGCACCGCCTCTGCCTGGCCCACCACTGTTTGTGACTTGACTAATTCAGAGAATTATAGACCAGTTAGATGGTTCAAAAAGTAAAGTGAAGGTACATGTCACATTTATGAGAAACACTTTTAGGACTTGTTTGGTACTTAGATTAAAATATCTAAAAATTATAATTTCTGAATTAATTTATATCATATGGTAGGTAGTATAAACTAATTTCACATTGGATTGAATTAGATGGGATACCCAAAACTAAGTTTGGTATTAGATTTACATCATGTTTGATTGATGGTATAAATTAGTCGGGGGATAAATTTATACCATTAACAAACATGATATAAATTTAGTGTCAAACTTAACTATGAGATGTCCCATATTATACCGCGTACCAAACGAACCCTTAAGACTTATTCCTAAGGAATAAATTAGTGTCACTTTCATTTAAGAAAGTTCTTAGGAAGTTGTCATATTGATTTTCGTTCCTACAATTGGACCAATGAGAATCTGAATGCTTAATCATTTTGTTGACATTTTGTTAGGCTTGCTACTACTTTGTACATGTTAAAACCATTACGTTGGTGTGTGTTAATCACCATATTTTCCCATTTGTGACACAAGGCTAAGAATTCATTATTATACCTTATGGAGGCAGTTGATATTGCAGGATCCAGTAACATTGCAACAAAGAGTTTTACATTGAAAGAATTAACCAATGCAACAAGAAACTTTGGAGATGATTGTTTTATTGGAAAAGGTGGTGGCAGTGGGAGAGTATACAAAGGGCAGCTTGATGAACAGGTTAGTTCAAAGTAGTGATATTTTTACTTGTCATCAACTAGAATACAGCTTTGGCAGATCGCTTTGTCCCGTTCATCTTTGGTGAGCTGTTATGCACTCTTTTAAGGATGGTTGATTCTTGGCAAACCTCATAGCTGTCTTTGTACCCTTACCTCATTTATCATCAAGCGGCCGTCATTTAGGGGGTCTTAGCTATTGATTCTAGCTCGAAATTGTGTTTTACTTTCCTTTTTTTTTTTTGGCTGACCCCAACTTTTTTGGAACGGAGACGTAGTTGTATTACCGTTTGTGGAAGTGAGCCAAGACCCATATAAGCATAGTTCTTTAAGAAAATGCCTAGGCCTCTTGAAGATAGCAATTGATCAATCAACTATGCCTCGATCCCAAAGTCAGTTTGCTTCTTAAGGACTTGTGAGGATACCAAAAAAAAAAAGGGTCGTCCAGTGCACTAAAGCTCCCGCTATGTGCAGGGTCCGGGGAAGGGCTTCACCATAAGGGTGTATTGTACGCAGCCTTACCTTGCAATTCTGCCAGAGGCTGTTTTCAAGGCTTGAACGGCTTGAACCGATAGACTCCTGGTTTACTGGTTACTCCGAGGCTCCCCTTCAAAACATTAGTGTTGCTAGTGGGGTTGTGAGGATACAAACAAACTGTTGGTTTTTAAAAAAAAAGAAGATGGGCCAGCGAAAAGGGGCTTTAAATAGTCACCTTACAATAGAAAAATCAGCAACATTCAAAATTTAAACTCACTAAAATGTCTCAACAAATCAAACAACCTAACTTAAATTCAAAATTCAAATTCATCCTAAAACTAAACAACTTATTTTGCTAAAAACTAGTGCAGTAACTTAAGCAATTTCCAACACTTCTCCTTGCTTTAGTTACTGCGATTTAAAAAAGGCGCTCCTCCTTAATTTCTGCTTCCACAAATTGTGCTTGAGGATTGTTTTTAAGCTTGCACACTTTTGTAACATGACCTGCTTGTTTGCAATTTCCACAGATTACATCAGGTCTCCACCAACAAAAATTCTCCAATTGTGTTTTCTTTCTGCAGTGTCTGCAAGGAGGATAATTACCTTTTCCTTTTTGTTTTGTGCATAAAAGGCACTCTCAGTAACATTATCTTGTCTAAAGGCTCTTCTTTGCTCTTGTGCTTGAAGAACACTTATTAGTTCTTCAACAGAGATAGTAGAGAGATCTTTAGACTCTTCCAGAGATGAGATTTTAGACTCGAATCTCTCCGAAATTGTCACAAGAATTTTTCAACTATTCTGTTTGAAATCCTCGCCAAGTAACCTGATTTTACTGACAAGCAAAGAAATCTTTTCAGAATACTTAGAAATAGTTTCATCCTCTTGCATTCTAAGAGATTCAAAATCCCTTTTCAAATTCAAAATTTGCATTTGTCTAACTCGATCACTTCCTTGATTCTTTTTTTAGCTTTTCCCAAGCTTCATTTGCTGTCTCACAAGCAATGATTTTAGAAAAAATCGAATCCGCAACTAAATTTTGAATCACAGTTTTGGCTTTGAATTTTTTGAGCTTTTCATCTGAATGAGATTTAATTTAAGCAATAGTAGAATTTTCAGGCAGTGGTTGTAATGGTGTATCATCTGCTACAACTTCCCACAGATCTTAGGCTTGAAGATATGATTTCATTCACTGACCAAATTTGATAGTTTTCGCCGGTGAAAATTTTTGGGGCATTCAATGAGAAACTGTTGCTTGACATCTTTTTGGTTGAAAAATAGTCCTACGCTTTGAAAATAAGCACGGGTTGAAAAAAGTAACCCTGACGGGTTAAAATTGATATAGTAGCGCTTTGGAAGAATTTACATATCACGTAAGATCAATGAAGCTCTTGATACCACTGTTGGTTTTTTTTAAAAAAGAAGATGGGGCAGCGAAAAGGGGGTTAAAATGACTCTCAAAGGATTGAATAACTTTCAATAGTATTCAATAGCTTTTAATAGTATTCAATGATTTTATTGAGCATCAAGGGGCTTTAAATAGCCACCTTATAGTAGAAAAATCAGCAACATTCAAACTTTAAACTCACTAAAATGTCTCAACAAATCAAACAGTCTAACTTAAATTCAAAATTTAAATTCGTCCTAAAACTAAACAACTTATTTTGCTAAAAACTAGTGCAGTAACTTAAACAATTTCCAACACAAACAAAAAAAATTATGTAGCTTGTATCCTCCAAAAATATTTGCTCACCCATGTCAGATCTTACGATAATATTTTTTGGAGGATCTGACACACACCGCCAATATGTTTGACAAGTCTGAGCAGCATAGGAAAACTGTAGATGTTAGCACAGCTGAGCATAGTGTAGCTAAAAAATTTGGCTTTTATTCTGCACTTTTATCATGTTTTCCCCCTTAACAATTAGATGGAAAGAAGTTAATAATGTAGTTCACAGTTATCATTTGTTAATTCAGTTGTTACTTCAACCACTGAACTGTAGTTTTATGTTTTGTTTGTCGGAAATAGTTTTTCTACTTCACAAAGGTAGAAGTAAGGTCTGCGTACATCGTATTCTCCCCAGAGCCTACTTGTGGGATCACACTGGTTATGTTGTTGAATTGTAGTTTAATTCAACCCTTGATTTACAGGTTGTTGCCATCAAGCAGGTTGAGCCAAATGACAACAAGAAGTTTCTTGTTGAAGGGATCATGTTAAGTCTATTACACCATCCTAATATTGTAGATCTAATTGGCTACTGTGCTGATGGTGATCATCATAGACTTCTGGTATACAAATACATGCCACTAGGGTCATTGAAAGACTATCTTCATGGTAATCTTCATCAGGTTCATACGTCTTCTTTCCCTATATTTGATCACTTCAGATGAAGATATTGTTTAGACATTTATGATATTTCTGCAGATGTTTCACCTGGTAAGAAACAGCTTGATTGGGAGACTAGAACGAAAATTTCTCTTGAAGCAGCAAAGGGGTTGGAATATTTACATGATAAATCACAGCCACCGGTAATACATCGTAATATCAACTGCTCAAACATCTTGCTTGATGAGGGATATCAAGCCAAGTTATCTGGCTTTAGCTTGGCAAAATTGGGGTCTATCGGAGGCAAAACCCATGTATCCATGAAACTCGAGGGCACGATTGGGTATATTGCACCTGAGTATGTCAGGACCGGGGAGTTGAGTTTAAAGTCGGATATTTACAGCTTTGGGGTTGTCCTTCTGGAGATCTTTACTGGGAAGAGAGCGATAGAAAATTCAACTGATGGAGAAGAGTGCAATCTTGTTGAATGGGTAAGATATTTTTGCTCTTATATTCATTCTCTTTTGGCTTCAATGAAATCAGCTACAACGAAAATGACATACCCAGTGTAAACTCACAAGTGGAGTCTGGGGAGGATACCTTACCCTCTTTATCTTTGGTGCTTTTGCGAAAGACCCTTGGCTTAACGATACACTTTGTTTACCGGCACTAGGTTATCCAAAGGCAACCAGCTTTCCATACTAGTTATTACCTTACACTGCCCATTTTCCAATATTATTGAATAGCATGGCCTGGGGCTAAGATAACTCAATTGGGAGAGCCGTGTTATGGGTGACCTTATTGCACGGTTCAGAGAGCACTTGTGTATGTGATGCAAGTGAAGGTTGATGAAAAAGCTGTCGTAAAGTTTCGTTCGTCGTTCCAATGAAATGATTGTTCTAATTTTCCTAAACTCTCTTGTTGAAGTTAGTCGATACTACATTCAAGTAAAGTCCCCCACTCTCTTAATGGAGAAGGGAAGGATGAGGGAATGTATGTGTTGCTCGGACTCTTCGAAAATGTTGTCACACCCGTGTCGGATCCTCCAAATACACACTACTTTTGGAAAATCAGACATGCACCCTACAACATTTTAACATACTTGTTTTTTTTTGTGATACTTGTAATATTCTGATGTACACATTGATGTTTGCCAGGCAAATCCATTGATCAAAGATGAGAAGTTCTCAGAAATGGCAGATCCAATGCTTCAAGGACATTATCCAGCAAAAGGTTTGGAACAAGCTCTTATAATCGCACAAATGTGTGTTCACGAGCAACCTACCAATCGTCCTGCCATAGCAGAGGTGGTCGCGTTTTTGACTCACATTGCTTCTGGGAAGTATGATTCCGAAAGTCAGGATGTTCAGAACTCGACCTGATCAACTACTCCCAATGCTCATCCTGAACGTGTGGGCAACTGGCAAGTGCATATGAAATATATGAAACCTCAAAGATCTTTTATATGTTTTGGCTTTCAATCTTATGTAGTGAGGTATGTGACTTATGTTAGGTCCATAAAATACTTCCAGGCTTTTAGCAAAGCTTGTTATTCTCAATAGTCATTATGGATGAATCATAACTAGCATTATGAATGGCCAGTGTATGGTGTGTTTGATGTAGAGTCGTGCCTACATACTTGAAGGAAAAAATGTGTACTTTGAAACAAGAAATGATGATGGAATATGATCATGTATATAGAAAATCTTTGATGGTTAATCTGTGAGCTTTTTGGACTATTCCATATGAGCAAACCTAGAAGCATCAGAACGTTTGTAATGGCCGTTGAACGTTATCAGTTATCTTGAAATAAAACATGTTACCTTCTATAATTGGTACAAATGACTTGACAGTGTAAAAATTCCTTACACTGACGGTGTATATAGCTTAAACTCA
>NC_061119.1:12016293-12107236 GCF_002878395.1 Capsicum annuum | reverse complement strand
ATATAGCTTAAACTCATTCACAATAAAGCAAAATTGAAGCCCACATTTCATAACTGCTACAGAAAGATACCATATTTCTTTACATATAACTGTACAAAAGAATCAAATAACCGTTGAAACCAAAATGAGCTGGGAGGTACAAGTTACACTCAACAGGACGTCAAGATGACCTACTAGACATGCTACCAATTGAGGGTGAAATCACCACCTCTTAAGATCAAAATTTCAGCATACACCTTTAATTGGCAGCAGCATGTTCACAATTCTTGCTCTTCAGTCTTCTTACTGCTCATTTCTGGTCCTCGTCCGCAGATTTAGTTTCGCTAAGATTGGTTGGCTTCGCCTGTCAAATCAGCTGAATTCATCATTGATCATTCTTAGGCCTAAGTTCTCATTTTTATTTTTCATTCTGAGGTCTTCAGAAAGTTAAGACCCTTCAGAAAGGCCAAAAGGGCAATGATAACCATTTAAAACAATCATGTTTTGTAAAAGAGATGAATCCTCTCATGCAAAATGTAAAAGTTTCATCTTTATGACACTATCCTATTTCATATTTGTAATGTTGTCACGTTTTATACAGGATAAGGCATGTCTGGCCCCCATACTTGTTTTGGTGAAGGTTAGGCATTATCTCCCCCTTCTTCGTGTATTTTCCTATTGGATATCGTGGGGTCCTTCCCCAGACACCGTGCATAGCGGTAGCTTTAGTGCACCGGGCTGCCCTTTTTTTTAGTCGTGGGCTGAAGCCCTAAACGTGTGATTTCCCACCACTAATTAGTGCAACTTCACTAGTTACGCCTCCTAAAAGTATTTTACTTACATTTATCATTGCCAAGAAATGCTCTTTTTTGATATAACTGTGGTGGTGTCCGGACCAGTTTGTGTAGACGACTAATTTAACGGGTACCTGCTACCTCTTAACCTATGTTGCTCTGACTCTCCAAGAACTATGCCGTACCAGTGTCGGATCCTCCAAAAATACACTACTTTCGGAGGAATCTGCATGCCCCTGTTGACAATTTTAAAGAGTAGCTCCTAAACAGCACAGGTACCGGGTAAGTGTACCCACCAAAGCTCGGACAAATGAAAAAAATATCACCTAATATTTCTTTTGCCTCTGCTGGTAAATGAACCTTGAACCTCATGGTTCTCAACTCACTTCATTGGCCACTAGGTCGCCACACCCTTGGGGGTGCAGATTGCTAAGAAATGCTCTTATTTATCACTTGTTTGTATTAACAATAGATATTAACCTACAAGCGAGGGTAGTGTCAACAGTACCTTGTTCCTATCACGCCAACCAAGGCCGAACGATAGTAGACCTGTCCTTTTGGCTGGTACACCTTGAGGAGAATCTGGTCTTGTCGCCCTGACAAATACATGATCACTTTAAATCATCCATACGCCAAAATAACAAGAAACAAAACTCTGAAAGTGATTTTGAATGACAAATTCCTTACCATGTACATTAACCATATTTTATTACACAATAATCTCTCGGCTTATACAGTGATTCTTTCAGCATGAGTCTGACTTCAGATATTAACCTAACTATGAGCATTGTACTCTTCAAATCTCCATCAAAGACAGAACACCAACCAACAGTTACCAAACCTTTGTTTAACTTTATGATAATATTGGAAGAACACATCTCAAACTCTCAACAGCTTAACAAATAAAGCTAATAGACATAGGAGGGAGCAAGGATGCCGAGATACTCTTAAGACCAAGTAAAATGCTAGTGTCAGTGGTTAACTTTTCCTTTCACCAAATACCAAGTGCTAAAAATATCATATCACCAAAAAAGAAAGAACAGGCTGACGGAAATAAATCATAAGTACATATAGTTCTTTTTGTTTCCTACAATTGGGCCATACATATTACAGTGTCTGCTAACACTTGGGCTAGATCTTTTCAGTTTACGAAATTAGATGATCGCTTAATCATATATTGATATTACACCAAGACTATGCAGGAACTTTTTCCTAGTAACAGAAATTAAGTTAGCAGCTCATCAAACGAATCTATTTTTGCATCCACATGTTTGGAATTACCAACTATGATATTACTCCTAGCCAGCCACCATAGTCATTTAAGTTTCTATTTTTCTGATGATTTCCACCTTTCATTGACCAGATAATAATCCTCTGTGTGCTTCATAATGTAAATATCCTGATTTAAGAATCATCTTATACGCTTACTTCATCAATTAATTTTCTTGTGATAGAGCTCTGCAGCTGGCTAACAGTGATTTACCTAATCCAAAATCAACCTGTGTTGTTCAGTGATGGTTACCTGGTTCTTCCTAAGTAAGAGCAAGAGTAGATTTTTAAATTAAATTCGTCATTCTCCTTTCAAGATGTATGCTGGATAAAAGCAAATCGAGGAAGTGTGAGTGAATCACTATCCGGAAAGCTCACAACATAAACTCCCAAGCAGAGTGGTTTTCCCGCAAGTCCTTTGCCAACTAACAATCCCTGAGAAACTGTCTGGGTTGCTCCATTGATTCTATGCCATGTAAGCAAATTGTGTACCTCTAGGTGCTAATTATAAGAAAGTGGTCATAGAACTATAGAAGTGAAGAAAGTGGTCATGGAACTATTGAAGTGAATCGAAGTTGGCCGTTGAACGAAATAGTATCTTTCTAGAGGAGGCAGATTGGATTTAAAGAAATCTCTTTCAAGTCTCCAAATATCATATGATCACTTTTCTACATCCAATGTCCATTTTCTGAAAGGTACAAATGATACCCAATGGATTGCTTTGGCGCAATTTTTTCTGGAAAGGAACAGGAAAGCTTTTAGTGTCCGCATAGTTCATCAGAAGTTACAAAAGAAATGTTGACATTTTTCGACACATCTTGGATGCACAAGAAGCAGATTCATGAGAAAAGAGATGTAAAATTTAGAATGAACTCTCACACACCGTGGGGAAGATGGAGCTTTGACTTGACCAGATTCATACTGCAAGGTAGCTTCAAGCATTGATTCAGCCATGACAACTCTCTTCTCCATATCAGCAACAGAAGCCATAGCCTTTTCATACTTTTCCTGCATGGAAGAGGTCAAGTATATAAGCTGAAACTGTAAGCTAAATGCCACTACTTTTGGCTTCACAATAAAGCTTTAATTGAAAAATTTAGCTGTTCCATTAGTTGTTCTCAAAAAACAATGTATTACACGGCACAAGAACGATAAGTAGCGATGAACTCACAAGCACTTTCTTGGTGCCGGGCCAATTACATACATGAACTCTTACTTATCAAATAGCCAATTAACCACGTGATACCTTCCCAAGCCTCAATTAGCTGGTAAGAATTTTGAGCACTAACCTCCGTGAGTGTGCTTATGCATCAAAGAATGGTTATAGTTGCTTCAAATAAACAAACTAGATTGTTCACTGTTAATGGATATCAAACCTGAAGAACATGTACTGCATACTTTTGAGCAGCCACATCATGTTCAGCAGCAATCCTAGCGTCTTCTGTTACTTTCTGTTCTTGCTCAACCCGCATCAAGACCTACAGGTCATATCTTAGCACGTAAATATACCTTTAAGAGCAGATTTACAGGAAGCACTTTGTTTAACTACCTCAAGCATTGCTTTCTCCTGCTCTTTCTTATCATTAAGGGCTAATCGAAGTTCAGCCACTTCTTGTTCCAATTGCTCAACCTGCAGATTGTTGACAAAGAATCAGAAAGATATGTTGAAAACAGAATTTTCTTTGATTTGGGAAGTCCAGAACGAGTGGAGATTTTACGAATAGAGATGATAAAGATTTAATGGAAAAGTCTGTTTACAAGTGAACTTTTCCTCCATGCTTGAAATGCTTATAACTTGCACTCAACCAGCAACATGAGTACTAAAATAATTGAATGTATGGACATATACCCTAGCACTTAGTTGTCGTCGGTTATCTTCTTTGACCATCTCCATAAGCGCCGTCTCCAACTCTTCAGCTCTGGAAAAGAAAATTACAATTTTTATGATCAGGTTAAAACTTTCCTTTTTGTGTTTTAGTATTGACAATAAATATATTTGTCGACGCAACTGCCATGATTATTTTGTTTTCGTTACTGTTCTTTCTCCTATTTGTTGTGTAACACTCTTCATTCCACATTAATTTTGTTATTGTGATTGCCCCCTATCTGTATAGCTTTTTTGAACTGTTTGGCAGGTTTTTCAGCAGGGGATCTTTCGGAAACAGCCTCTCTATCTCTACACTGCGTACACTCTACCCTCCCCAGACCCCACTTATGGGGTTTCACTGGGTCTGCTGCTGTTGTTCGAATTAAAAATGAACCCAAAATTGGACTTCTGAGATAAAATGCAAACCTCAGAGTAGCTGCTCTCTTGTCTTCCAGTGTCCTACAGAGCTCAACCTTCAACCAAACAACCTGCATAAGAGCTGTTAGTAATTGCACTTCAAAAAGAGAGTGATCATTTGCTATAGTTATTAAAACAGACAAGTATTTTTCTTAATCACAGGACACTAAAAATTGCCACTGAAGTTTGCTGATAAATGGAATTGACAGATCTTAAACACCAATATAAAACTTCCATTTACACATGAAGTGTATCAAACAAGGAAGGGAAACAATTGGCAGTCTGAAAGAAAATGCAGGGTTTTCCATTTGTTGGAAAATCAGCCAACTGCATCAAACTTAATTGGAACAGGTTCAATAACTGAGAAATCCCTGGTTGATTAGCTGGCCCAGCCCCAATTACCACATAGGTTTGGAACTTGGAGTACGGACCCGGCCCTCAACCTTCCTCCTACTTATATGCCAGGGTCTAGTTCTCAGCAAAGTCTACGATTCAGGGGAATGGTGAGGTTGATGAGGATGTCTCTAAACGTATTGGAGCAGGTTGGATGAAGTGGAGGCTTGCCTCGGGAGTGTTGTGTGATAAGAACGTGCCCCTTAAGCTTAAAGGCAAATTCTATAGAGTGGCAGTATGTCCGGCCATGTTGTATGGAGCGGAGTGTTGGCCAGTCAAACAACCTCACATCCAAAAATTGAAGGTGGTGGAAATAAGAATGTTGCGTTGGATGTGTGGGCTTACTAGAGGAGACAGGATTAGGAATGAGATTATCCGGGAAAAGGTGGGAGTGGCTACAGTGGAGGACAAGATGCGGGAAGGAAGACTGAGATGGTTTGGGCATGTGATGAGGGGAGGCACGGATGCCCCAGTTCGGAGGTGTGAGAGGCTAGCTTGGGGTGGCTTCAAAAGTAGAAGAGGTAGGCCGAAGAAATACTGGAAGGAGGTGATTAGATATGACATGGAGCAACTCCAACTGACTGAGGACATGACCCTAGATAGGAAGATGTGGAGGTCGCGAATAAGGGTATATGGCTAAGGTGTATGTGTCGGGTGCAGCATGCAAGTAGGTGAGTTCCTTTGTAGCCGGGTTAGTAAACCTAGGTCTGTGTTCATAGGTGACGTATTATGTTAGTGTAGCTTACTACTAGGTAGGTGTCCTTTGTCTTATGTCTTAGTACTTTTCTTATTTCGTGTCGCCCGTATGTTTCGTAGTTCGTACTTCTCTGATGTCTATTTTATTATTTCTTATTCCTGATTTCTCTATTATGCCATCCATCCCTTCGTTTACTGTTCTTCATCTTGAGCCGGGGGTCTATCGGAAACAGCCTCTCTACTTCTTCGGAGGTAGTGGTATGGACTATGGACTGCATACATCTTACCCTCCCCAGACCCCATTTTATGGGATAACACTGGGTTTGTTGTTGTTGTTAGTTCTCAGCAAGGTTAGAACTCATGACGTGCACCTACTACATATCATGCAGTGTACTTCCTTTACCATTGGGCCAAAGCCCAGGAGGTAATAGATTTCAATAATCTACCCAATTCGCCAAGTTTTTCTTCATGTGCTAAACACATGTAATAGAAACCTCAATGCAGTCAAGGACACAGTTCAACAAATGAAGACAGTAACAAGACCGACCCATGAAAAGATGCTACAGCAAATTCAACTTTTATTAGAATTTGGTTGGGCATGAAAGTCCCTTCCAATGGCTCGAGGAAAAGTTGGAGATTCAGTTGCATATTTAGCAGATGATAAAGAAACTTCCCCTCAGCCACAAGACTATTATCTCAAAGTGTTAACACCGAATGTACAACTGAAAGTACGCAAATCAAATTGTCAGCCTCAGCTGAAAGCTAATCAAAATAAGGTGAAGAAGCCCATAAGTGGCTTCTTCATTCGATATGCTAAGAGGACTGAACAAGTAACCTGTTCTTGAAGACCTGGAAGGGAATCCACATGTGAATCTATATTTAGGCTGTTGAGAAATTCATCCACACTTGCGGAGTTGGAATTTGAGTCTGATATTTTATTGCCTGTGTTCTTATCACCTGACTCTTCATCCGGCTTTGTTTCTTTCAAAAATGATTCAGGATCATGCTTAAAACTATACAGCTTGGAGGCAAGACCTTTTGGATCTTTCTTAACAGGCCCTCCCGTTGATTTCTCCTGAGTAACTGCTAGCACAGCTGGACGATGTTTTTCTCTCAGTGCTAGCAACCTATCTTCAGTGACATTTAAGAAACCCATACAAGCTGTCAAAACAAGTTGGCTACTATCAAAAGTTGAGCCAGTAAGGGATTGAAATAAGGTGATTGCATCCCCGGCGTCCTTAGTTGTAACTACAGCAGGACCTGCAATATTTTCTTACGATCTTAATAATAGTCTAAAACAGCCTCAGTTGCTCCCATCAAAATGAGTTTGGCATATAATAAACATTAATCACAACGAAATGTACTACCATACAACTCCATCAAAGCAAGTGCTGTTCGAAAGAGCATGACACGATTTCCCTCAAAGAGAAGCACATCCCAAACTCGGAGAACTGGAAGTAAAATAACCCATCGGGAGTAACGTAATCAAATAATTTTTAACAAGAACATGAACAGTTACATTAGAGCTAAAGTTAATGCACAGAACAAGAACTTTACCACTTTCCCAAGGAAGCACATTTACAAAAATTGAAAGAAACCAAGGTCCAGAAATCCATGCCACTTGCATTCCCAAGTACTCTAGATGATAGACTGCAGCAAAAGGATGAACTAATAAGAAACGGCAATTGGATTTGTTTCGATGAGGAAAGCAGCCAACCAAGATAAAAACAGATATAAGCCATGGACAGACCAAGTTTCGGAAACCTTTCACGCACTAACTCCTCAAACACCAGTTGATCCACCTAATGGAAAATAAAGGATCATTTGCATGAGTAACGATCATCCTGCATAGATAGAATCAGGTGTATGGTTATGCAAACCTGGGATTCTATCATCTCTTGTGAGTAACAGCCGCCAAAGTATTCATCAATAAGACCCACCAATGCCCTGGAGATTTGAAACAAACCAGTCTATAATATTAGTTTAGTTCCATTGACAAAAAATAAACATAAAAAATAAACAGTGTTAAGTTACTAGGGTCTATGATCCAGGAGCAAAAAGGTACCTCCTAAACTTAAAGGCAAGTTCTACAGAGTGATAGTTATAGTTAGACCGGCGTTGTTGTATGGGGTGGAGTGTTGGCCTGTTAAGAAGGCCCACATCCAGAAGATGAAGGTGGCGGAAATGAGAATGCTTAGGTGGATGTGTGGGTATACTAGGAAAGACAGGATTAGAAATGAGGTTATTCGAGATAAAGAGGGTGTGGCTTCGGTGGAAGCCAAGATGAGGGAAGCGAGGTTGAGATGGTTCGGTCATGTGATGAGGAGAAGCACGGATGCCCCAGTGCGGAGGTGTGAGAGGTTGGCTAGGGATGGTTTCAAGCGTGGTAGAGGTAGACCGAAGAAATATTGGTGTGATTAGACATGAAATGAAGCAGCTCCAACTTGCCGAGGACATGACCCTGGATAGGAAGTTGTGAGGGAGGCGGATTAGGGTAGTAGGTTAGACTGAGTTTAGGGTATGGTATCTTTTGTTGTGTTACTTGGAGTATCTTGTTTATAGTATTATTGAGTTTGCTAATCCCTAATATATCTTGTTCTTTTACTATTCTTACTATTATTGTTCCTTAACAGATTGTTCTATATTGAGCCGGGGGTTTATCGGAAACAACCTCTCTATCTCACATTTGAGGTAGTGGTATGGACTGCGTACACTTACCCTCCCCAGACCCCACCCCACTTGGTAGAAATATACTGGGTATGTTGTTGTTGTTGTACGTTACTAAAATTAAACGAATGAAGGTCTCCATATCAATCTCAATAAATGTATAAAAATACTTTGGTAATAACCACAACTGTACAAAAACAAAAATACACGTATTTTTACAAGTCACATGGAAGAAAGCGCATATTCTTGGTCGTCTCTTGGACAGACAACAGAACTCAAGTAGCTTCTGATATTCCACCATAATATCAGCTTTGCACTGGCAATGTTCTAGTTGCAGATTTGAAAGAAATCCACAAATACCAAAGTTGATAAAGAGCAATACTACTTAAACAAGTGACCAATATAATGCATTGTATAATTTTGCACCAGTCTCAAAAAAATTAATGCATTGAATAAAAAGCGTAATATAGATATGGTACAACACGACCTTATAGAATCTGATAATAGAATTGAATTTTCTGTCAATAGAGTAAGGTGAGAAAGAAAAGAAGAGAAAAATCTCAGCGATCTCTAAGGAAATGAAGTTAGCTTGTGCACAAAGCGATGTTAATACAAGTCACATGAATATTGTCTGTCCTGATAACCAGGGTAGGGCTAGTCAAATAAGCAGTACAAATCATTCTTCATGGATTATGCAAGGCAATGGTGATATGCCAAAGCTAAGAATGTTATAGTATGCTGATCAGTTAAGGTTTTAATAGGTTTAAAAGAATGAGTTAAAAATGTCCAAAGCAATTGTAGAATACCACCCAAGAGCGACAACTCATATATGAAGGCATAAAAGGGAGGTAGAGGACGGGGAGTCCACAAAATTCTGTTGCCTTTGCTCTTTCTTTTGAAGGGTGTTGGGTGGAGGTCGGAAACAGGTATATCACCTTACAAATTCTAGTTCTTTATCTTGTCTCAAGAAAATATATAAGTGTGCCAAGTAGGACCCTCCACATTAAATGGTTCAAACAAAAAAGGTAAAGCTTGAAATCACCATTAGCAAACCGAGATGCCATTTGTTCTACACTAAACCTAGTTCTCACCAAGAAAAAGATGTTTCCAATTTAAGCCCAGATACATGTATCCCCATCTTCCTCTCACACACACAAAAGATGTTGACTATTAATGGTCATGCTTCACTTGCACACCGTATTTGAGCAGAGTGGGTAAAATGGAGGCTCAACTCTGGGGTACTATGCGATAAGAATGTGTTCCCAAGACTTAAAGGTAAGTTATACAGAGTAGTGGTTACAACAGGGTTGGCTGGTCAAGGATGTCCACGTTCTTCGTGGTCAAGTGATGAAGGAGCGAGAGATGAGGATGTTCAGATAGATGTGTGGGCATGCTATAAGAGACATGATTAAGATCGAAGTTATGCGGGACAAGATGGCATTTCTGTTCCAATGAGATTTGGCATCAATTTTCTATGTCTCGGAAATAAGTAAACTCAAGTTGCATTACCCACTTTGAATTTGAGGGAGCATGTTAGAATATCAAGTGGATGTGTCTAGTTTAATGCACAACAACATACCCAGTACATTCCCACAAAGTGGGGTCTAGGGAGGGTAGAATGTAAGCAGTCCATACCACTACCACAGAGGTGAGGTAGAGAGGCGTGTGTAGATTCATGCACATCAAGATTAATTGTACATGAATACGGAAAATCTAATAGAATATTCTATAAGGACATTTTAGGATATTTTGGATTTAATTAGCTAACCTTATTAGCATCGGGATTCATCACCTATCATACTATACACAGTATAGAATTCCTATAAAAGGAGCACCTCTTTCACATTATTAAACTATCATATTATGCATAGTCTAAGATTCCTGTATAAGGAGCGCGTCTTTTACATTATTAATCCAAGTCAATGAGAAGATTCTCCATTTTCACAATTAATTTTAGCATTCCTAAAAAAGGAAAAGATAACAATGGTTAGATGAACTACACATTTTAGTAACAGGCCTGACAGTAACAAAAGTTATTTGAGTCTCTAACAAGATCATAGATATGCTGAGACCATGTTGGAGAAGTTTAATTTCTAGATGAGATGGTCGTGTGAAAATAGATAGTTTCCCTGTTGACTTGTTTAACAATGTACAAAGGAGCCCCTTATATAAGAGTCTTAGGTTATACAACAACAACATACCCAGTGTATTCCCACTTAGTGGGGTTTGGGGAGGGTAGAGTGTACGCAGATCATACCACTACCTCAAGAGAAGTAGAGAGGTTGTTTTCGATAGACCCCCGGCTTAGGACCAATAACAGTATAACAAATACAAAAAGTAAGCGGATACAAACTAGTATGGTACACAAAACAAACTAACAGTATAACAAACACAAAAGATAAGTGCATAATAAACTAGTACGGGATGCAAAAAAGCCAACACCACTAACCCCAAAAACTACAGCCCCAACACTACAAATCAGAAACTCCAAACCCAAAGGAGCACTCCCTTATTACTACCGTTGCGCTCCCACCCCTCACCCTCTACCCTAATCCGCGTCTCCACACCTTCCTATCAAGGGTCATGTCCTCTGTAAGCTGTAATTGCTCCATATCATGCCTAATCACCTCCCTCCAATATTTCTTCGGTCTACCTCTAGCCCGCCTAAAACCATCCATAGCCAGAGTCTCACACCTCCGCACTGGAGCATCAGGGCCCCTCCTCATCACATGCCCGAACCAACGTAGCCTCCCTTCTCGCAACTTATCCTCCATCGAGGCAACTCCCACCTTCTCCCGAATAATCTCATTCCTCACCCTATCTTTCCTGGTATGTCCACACATCCATCGCAACATTCGCATCTCCGCCACCTTCACCTTTTGGATGTGAGAGTTCTTAATTGGCTAACACTCTGCTCCATACAGCATAGCCGTCCGGACTACCACTCTGTAGAACTTACCTTTAAGCTTCGGGGGCACCTTCTTAGCACAAAGGACTCCCGAAGCGAGCCTCCACTTCAACCACCCTGGCCCAATACGATGCGTGACATCCTCGTCAATCTCACCATTACCCTGAATTATAGACCCCAGATACTTGAAACTCTCCCTCTTCACAACTACTCCATCTTCTTGCGACATATTACTGAACTTACACTCCAAGTACTCCGTCTTTGTTCTACTTAACCGAAAACCTTTAGATTCAAGCATCTGTCTCCAAATCTCCAACTTATCATTAACTCCACCCCGAGTTTCGTCGATCAGAACCACATCATCTGCAAATAACATACACCAAGGCACCTCCCCTTGAATATGTCGCGACAAAACATCCATCACCAAGGCAAATAGAAACGGGCTAAGAGTCGATCCTGGTGCAACCCTATCAAAACTGTAAAGTGCTTCGAATCTCCACCTACCGTCCTCACACGAGTCTTCGCACCATCATACATATCCTGAATCAACCTAATGTACGCCACGGGCACCCTCTAGCCTCCAAGCACCTCCACAGAATCTCCCTGGGAACTCTGTCATATGCCTTCTCTAGATCAATAAACACCATGTGCAAGTCCTTCTTCCTCTCTCGAAACTGCTCCACTAATCTCCTCACAAGGTGAATGGCCTCAGTGGTCGAGCGACCAGGCATGAACCTAAATAAAATTTAACTTAGCCAAATAAAATGAATCTAAATGTGTATGAACCTAGACAAATATTCACTTGACATTCTAACAATTGTTTTTTGATAAGTATATGTTAACATTTGTTCTCCTTAGTGTAAAGCTATGAATCTGGAAAGTTGCACCACAGTTATTGCAAAGCTCACAGTATTGTTGACTAGCTCTTGATCATCCATCAGATGGAACCCAAGATCATATTCAAGAAAGAATGAGAACCAGACTTTCTTAAACTTGTTGGTACTTGGTAGGGCTATTCAACCTACTCTCCAACTCACATAATAGATGCACCATTGCTAGTGAATGAAATTAAGCAAACATTTGAATATAATACTTTCTTAAAGTCCTGTGTAATCTTTACAAACTTCTGACTTAAAACATTTGGCATGCAATTATAGCACTCTATTCGCATTCCAGTAACATTTTTTCACAGGGTATAATACAGACATTACATGTGAATAGAAGATAAAAAAAAAATCACGGGGAACTTACCAGAATGCATTTTCTTCGGGCATCATTAGAAGTAGGATACCAGCAAAAAAGTTCATTGCCTGAAAAAATGGAAAAGGATAGCTTGGACAAGTTATTAAGGTTTTCATCTCTACGGATAAAGGACATCATAGCTTAGAATGCAGGAGGAGAAAACAACAGACAATAAAATTCCATGCACGTCAATGGACAAATGAAAAGAACAAGTACCACCACAAATGGTAACTCTACTTCCATCTGATCTTGTAACGGTTAAGGAAAAACAAATCATGTTTAGATAATGCACCCCCCTATTCTTAAAACTCATGGCCATAATAATGAGTGCATTCCATCTTATTTTCTTCCCTTTCTTACTTTGGAATTTCAAGTTATTCTCTTCCATCCTCACTGTTTGTGAAAAATTAAAGGCACAAGTGTATTCACGAAAAGCCACTAGGATTGTGCTTCTTTGTACAATTTTAATAAAATCAACCATGTTCTTCTGAGTGTCATGGATACTGAGGAGAAACTTAATTAGCCAAAACTACCGGATCTGCAGCACGATCCCCTTATGCGTTGCCATGATTCTTTTGTGTGGGTACGGACCAAGCACGTGAAAGTATTTTTGTTAATGGGAGGCTATAGGACTTGATCTTAGGAGTTAGGACCTCTACGTACTCCGCTACCCTGTTGAAATTTATAAATATTTAATCTAAAAAATAGGTCATCAGAGAGGGGACTTTTTATTTGTTAATTAGGTCTGCAACAATAAAGATCTTAATCTACTGCTCCTACAGCCTTAAAACATTGAGTTTGATGCATAATTTTCACAGGCTTCTTGTTCTTGGGCTTGGTGTAATCAATATACCAAAATCAGGTTAGTTGATTATCTGGAGATATAATGCATCTGATGCAACCAAAATACTATTGCGCAATTAAACAGCAGTCCTAATATATCAACAAGTTTCCTACATGTGATTAAAGAAAACAAGGAAAATAACAACTTTGATAAAATGACATGAAGATTATCTAATTTATATGGAGATTCTCCTATACCTTGGGAACATTAATTTGTGTCACCTTAATCTAGCCTATGGCTGAAACAGGATTACAACTCCATTCTGAACAAGCACCCTCATCTAGCTTAACAGTAGGGGTGTCGAATGGGTGGGGCCGGGCTGAATTTGGATGGGTCAAAATGAACTGGGTTAGTAAATGGACGGGTTATCGACTCTCCCAAAAGTTACTTGTGTCGAAAGTTGGACAGAAATTGGCAAAAAAGGGGTCACGATTCAATCTTTTTGAGATAAAGGTAACTTCGTATTTCACATGGAAAGCATCATCCAAGAATTATAACTTGGTTGATACAACCCCAAGGGCATTGGAAAAAAAAACAGTCTAGTCCAAGGCCAGTTTTCCTATGAAATCAACTAAAAAGTCTATATCCCCCACAATATCTTGTTTACACCAAAAATAAAGGCATCTGATGCAGTTCATTCTGATCTTCTGGATGTTGTTGATTTTGCCTTCAAAACACCTTGCATTTCTTTCTTTCAATAAGATCCACCAAACACAGGCTGGGATTAGCTTCCACAAGTCTTCCTCAGAGTTTCTTCTACCAATTGACTCCCAGTTCCTCGGCAGATCAATAGTGTCCTTAGGCATTGTCCAGCTTACTCCAAGCATACATAAGAACATGTTCCACAAATTAACAGCTATTTTGCAGTGTAAAAAGAGGTGGTTTTTTTACCTCTGCTTCCTTGTCACAAAGAAAACACCTCTGAGCAAATCTGTAGACCTCTTCTCTGTAGTGCTTCATGGGTTAGGCAAGCTCTCCTAATCACCAGCCAAATAAAACATGACACCTTGAAGGGGATTTTAATTTCCCAGACTAGTTCCCACTTTTCCAAGGCCAAATTCTGGTGGAATAAAGGCTGGTGCTGTTGTTCCAGTACCATGATTTGACTTGAATGAGAAAACTCCCTTACTGTGCAGTTTCCAAAAAGGTTTGTCCGGAGTTAAAGAGGTACCCGGGAAAGTATTCAAAGTTTCTCGGAGACTAGCTATATTGTCTATCTCCCAATCATTTAAGGCTCTTCTAAAAATGAAGTTCCACCCCTGTGGACTCCAAATCTGGGAGATAGTGTCATTCCTCTGGAGACTGAGGGTGTAGAGGTCAGGAAAGGTGGACTTTAAGCTTTCATCACCTATCCAGTGTTCCAGAAAGTGTTCATTCCATTCCCGAACTGGATCTTCATACCATTTCCCACTTTGAAGGATATGCTGGTACTAAACTGTGGCCGGAGCCTTCTAATTGTTTTCCGTAAGACTGCATCCAAAAGTACCATCCACTTCTTTGGTTGTCCATTGATTAGGAGTCCATACTTCTCTGTGATGAGTCTCTTCCATAGGGTCATGTCTTCTATGCAGAATTTCCACAACCATTTTTGCAATAGGCAGCTATTGTGGAGGCTGAGCTTCTTAATGCCTAAACCACCTTGTTTTTTGTTGAGGTTAAGGGCATCCTACTTCACAAGATTGAAGCCTCTGTTCTCTTTATTATTCCCTTGCCCCAGAAAGTTCCTTCTCATCTCATCTTTTTTTCAGTACTCTTTGAGATGGAAAACAAACTCATCATATAGGTGGGTCGAGCATCTAGGACAGATTTTATGAGGGCCAGTCTACCTCCCAAGGATAAATATTCTCTTCCATCTTGATAACCTCTTATTACATCTCTCCATAATTGAGCTCCGGACTTCAAGTTCCCTAGTTTTTGCTCCCAATGGCAATCCGAGATAATTTGTGGGTAGAGAGGCAACTAGGCATCCAAGATTCATGGCCAGCCTGCATATTCAGGAATTCGTTGACTAGGTAGAGACAGCTCTTATGCCAGTTCACATGAAGTCCTGAGATGGCTTCAATAATGGTCAGAATAACTCTGAGGAGTCCGATAATCACATAGAATACAAGAGTCATCTGCATACAGAAGGTGGGAAATTCTCATGGCATTTGCTCTGTCGTTCTGAGCTCTGAAACCTCTCAAACAACCATTTTCATTGGCTTTTCTAAGCATATGATTAAGACCCTCCATAGATAGTATGAACAAGAAGGGTGAGAGAGGGTCACCATGTCTTAGCCCCTTAACCCAGTTTATCCATTTCCTGCCAAAGCCCATATCTTCAAGAATTTTGAGTAGATAAGTCTAATTTACATGATCAATGGCTTTTTCAATGTCCAGCTTACATAAAGATTGCAGGTGGATTTGTTTCACACTGGAGTCTACAAGATCATTTGCCATAAGTGATGCATCCATTATCCGTTTCCCCTTCAAAAAGGCCATATGGTGTTCATCCACTAGTTTACCCATGACAGACTTTAGTCTTTCAGAGAGAAGTTTTGAGATAATCTTTTAAGTCCCCTTCTCAATTCTTATTAAGTTTTAATTTCTTAGTTTGTTCTTTTATAAAATTTTTAGTACCTATAAAATTATTTTTTCTTTATTAGGCTATGTATAACACATCAAATAAGAAAAATATTTTTTAAAAATATTGTGATAAAAGGTCAATTTGGATCACATAGTAGCCCCTTTTTTATGGGCTTGAAAGCCCGAAATATTACTGAGCTAATAAATGGGCGGGTGAATGACCAGCCCAAACTTGGCAGGTCATATTTTCATGGGCTAATTTTGTCACTCCTATTAAACATCACCCTTACCATAGACAAATGGACCTATACCCCCGTCTTAATTTTCTCTATTCCCTCATCCCAACCCACATAGAACACAATCAAATGTTTTCCTTCTGTCTTGATTTCAAACAATTCCCACAACACACAATACTAAACCTTTTCTTAATCATGAGCACAAATATATGGAATGTGTAATAGTTTTTTACTTGGCTTAACAAGTACTCCCTCCATCTCAAATGAACCCATTGGCATAAAGATTACAACATTATGAATTGAATCAAATGAGAATTGAGTCCTAGGTTATTGCCAACAAACAAGTCCTGCATGTATTCAAACAAATTAAAGTGCATAAAAAGTGAGATAGTGTATAGGAAAGAGGTCAAATCAAGACCACATAGCGACAACACCACCACAGTGTATTCCCATAAAGTGGGATCTGGGGAGGGTAAAGTGTACGAGGTCCATACCACTACCTCAACTGAAAAGGAGAGGTTTTCGATAGACCCTCAACTCAAGACAAATAACAGTATAAAAAACCATAAAAACAGCAAAACAAAATGGAATAACACACCAATAGATAAAAAGAGAAACAAGACACTCACAGAGTAGTACTATAAACTATGTATCCAAAGTCACAAACATCACCAAAAAAATCATTAACAAGAAACTACATGACACAAGCATGACACTACAAATACTAGCATAGCTACAAATAAAGCACTCCTTCCTGCCAGCAAGGACGCATTCCTACCTAGTAACACCTAATACGCATCCTCCATATCTTCCTATCTAGGATCATGTCCTCAGTAAGCTGTAATGTTCCATGTCATGTCTAATCACCCCCCTCCAATATTTATTAAGCCTACCTCTACCCCGCCTAAAACTATCCATAGCAACCTCTCAAACTTTTGAACTGGGCATCCGTGCACCTACTCATCACATGCCCGGACCATTTCAACCTCACTTCCTGCATCTTGTCTTCCACCAAAGCCACTGTCACCTTTCGAATAATCTCATTTCTAAACCTATCTCTCCTCGTAAGTCCACACATCCATCGCACCATTCTCATCTTCAACACCTTCAACTTTTGGATGTGGGAGTTCTTGACTAGTCAAGACTCCGCTCCATACAACATAGCTGGTCAGACAGCCACATAGCACAGGGAAAACAGGAGATCCCATATTTAGACCATAATAAGAAATATTGCATCATTATACATTGGAATTATTTTAATATGGAATAATTAAGCAAGTAAAAGAAAGGCCCAAGGATATTGATTGCTATTTGTGAAAATGGTGGGCCAAACCTAAGTTGCTCGACCTCTCCAAAAATGTTGTTGCACCCGTGTCAGATCCTTCAAAAATACACCATTTTTGGAGGATCCGACATGCACTTGCCGACATTTTTGAAGAGTCGAGCAACATAGGGACAAACACATTGAAAAACACTAAGAAGAAAACCCATATATTGGGAAGGAGATATCCATACATTAATACCCATATAGTTAGTTGAGTTAAATCAGCAGCTTTAGCTCCGCAACTCATGGTTTCCACACTTGTCTACATGTTTTCTCCACTTTTATACCAACTTTTCAGGTGCTAAATAAGCACTTATACAACAACAACAACAACAAACCCAGTGTATTCCCACAAAGTGGGGTCTGGGAGGGTAAGATGTACGCAGACCATACCGCTACCTCCGAAGAAGTAGAGAGGCTGTTTCTGATAGACCCCCAGCTCGAGATACAGAACAGTAACAAGGGGATGAATGACATAACAGAAAATCCGTGATAAGAAATAATGTCACTAGAAAACACAGAAAATACGACATACGATAAATAAGGGCAACACGAAAGAGAGAAAATAACAAGTATGCAAAAAAAATACGAAGGACACCTACCTAATTGTAACATACTCGCACATACCAACGACACCTAAGAATGCTAAGATTCCTAAGATTACTAGCCCGGCAACACAAGGTCTCACCTAACCGCTTGCTACACCCCACACACTCCCACTAGCCTTCTACCCGTATCCGCAACCTCCACACCTTCCTATCTAGGGCCATGTCCTCAATAAGCTGAAGCTGCTCCATATCATGTCTAATCACCTCCCTCCAGTATTTCTTCAGCCTACCTCTACTCCTCCTGAAGCCATCCAAAGCTAGCCTCTCACACCTACGAAATGGGGCATCCACGCCCCTCCTCATCACATGCCCAAACCATCTCAGTCTTCCTTCCAACATCTTGTCCTCCACTGAAGTCACTCCCACCTTCTCCCGGATAACTTCATTACTAACTTTGTCCCCTCTAGTAAGCCCACACATCCAATGCAACATCCTCATTTCCGCCACCTCCAATTTTTGGACGTGGGAGTGCTTGACTGGCCAACACTCCGATCCATACAACATGGTCGGGCGGACTGCTACTCTATAAAATTTGCCTTTAAGCTTAAGAGGCGCCTTCTTATCACACAACACTCCCGAGGCGAGCCTCCACTTTATCCAACCTGCTCCAATACGCATAGAAACATCCTCATCAATCTCCTCGTCCCCTGAATCGTAGACCCAAGATACTTAAAACTATCCCTCTTATAATCTGGAAGATATCCTAATCTAGCATTTCAACTTGGCACAATTTATACCCTCTTTCATCATACTAAAATCATGATTTGAAAACAGCCATATTGCCGAAACGTAAGAAATGGTAAAGGAATACTTGCTGCAAAATTGTCGCACCTGGCAATACCCCACATCTGGATTGTGTCTAGCATATGCTATAAGTAGACGCCTTAAGGAATTGCGACCTTTCTCATCTAGTGCAGGATGTCCAGGAAAGGTTCGAGGAAGATCCTGTAAATACACAAAGCATTAGCCTAGAGAGTAACATCCGATGCATGCAAAGAAAATGCAAACAAACATGAAATGAAAGTAATAATTTACATGCGTGTGGACTGTTTTATGTCGGTAAAGAGAGCAAGAGAGAAAAGAAAAAGCAAAGAGAAATATAAAATGGATGAAAGTAGATATTGACACCGAGTCAAAGAGGATGAACATCCATTGGCAGCTGGAAATGTATTAGTGAGGAGGATGCTCAAAATGAGATGAAATTGGTGAGACTTGACTTTGGACAAGTGGAAAAGAGCAACTCAAAAAAGGTGGTAGATGAAGAAGATTATATCAGAAGTATCTGTTACAAAATTGTTGAATGACCAACCAGAATGGACCCTAAAAAGAAGTAGCACCTACAAATTGAAAAGACTGAACGATAAAGTCCAGGGCCCATGCATCTAACGACCTTCTCAATCTGCTTTCTCAATTTCTCTGGCACATGAACGCTTTCTTTACTCCGTTGCTTATTCTCTTCAGCCAATGACGATCCATCACGCTCCTGACCATCACCAGTATCACTTTCTGGATCAAGCAAATCAAAGTAATATCTTTCCAGCCGACGTGCTCTAACTCCAACAAAAGCTTGCCATACCTGGACAATCAATTGGGCTTAGCTACATGATTGTTTCTGATCTCAGTATAAGAAAACCATTAAACTGGTAGAGATGCCAGGCAATACCTCTCCCCTAAGATCCCTCGGAACTCCTCCATGAACAAGGAACTCTAGCTCTTTCCAAGGAAAGGAAAGTTCTGGAGTAACTCCACTGCCGACAGTACCTACTTCTGCAGAGGTATTGGTACGATCACCCAATTCTTCATTGTCAGAACTTTCTTCTCCATTTTCTTCTTCTGGCTCCTCTCGCTCTTTAATAGTTGCTAGATGATTGTGAACACCAGTTGACAGTTCAACTTTTGTCTTTGGTCTCGTTTTCACACGAAAGCTCATCAGATGATCAATGAGACTCAAGGATGCTCTAATTTCAGCCCACGTATAAGCCTGACAAGATTTTGCTGGTAGATAAGCCAGCAACTTCCTTGTAAGATCACTTTCTGTTTTAATGTCTGAAACTGGATTCTTTCCCGCTGAACCATCGCCTTCTTCTTGAGACACATGCACAGGAACCGTTTGCTGCTCGTTTTTAACTTCAAAATCCACAGTCTGGGCGTCCAACTTCTCTGAAGCATGTGGCTGACTTGATTTTTCTTGGTTATCAAGAAAGTCTTTCCACTTCTCAGATCTTTCTTCTTCCTCTTCCTTAAAATGTACACATAAAACTGTATTAGGAATACTCTAGCGACAGACCAGATGATTGAACAGACTACGTGCATTTCTGCCGGACTATCGTTGTTTTCTACCGTTTTTCTTTTCGCTTCTTTATATTTCCCATTTTTTAATAAGGTAAATAATCATTAATGTGAGAAGAAACTCTATATACATGCCAAAACGTAGAGAACTTACACAATAATATGGTTCTCTCAGAAATCTCACGCAATTTTATATACAGGCATAACTCCATGCGCGCACCAAAACTAACAACAATTCTACCCTTGTTCTTAAAGGGCAGAAACTGCAGAAAGTCCTAATATTTTCAAAAACTAACATGTAACCTCCCCTACTGCTGGAATAACACGGCACCTCATAAAGCACTCAAATTAACTTCAGTTCAACAAAGTATTTTATTTTGGTAAAGCCCCAAACTTAAGTTGAAGTCTCAGGTCCATAATTAAAAAAATTCGCAGTTGGTCAGCCCTTCAAAAGTTAATCCTTTAGAAATGGTAATGCGGAATTTCGCCTGCTCTTTTCTGTATTCCTTGCTTCTGATAGTGTAAGCATACCTATCCTATAATTCCTATATGTCCTACTAATTTCACTTCCGACGGAGTTACAATGAAGAATCAAGGGCCCACTGTAAAATGTTAAAAACTGGGAAAGTAGCCTAGTGAAAACTTTTAAGGTGCGAATGACGTTTCTGTACACTTTTGCAAGCCAAACAAGAACAGTTGTTTTAATGTAGTTAGAAATACCTGTGCAGAATTTCAAAGACACATGGACTAAGAGAGTCAGGAATGAAGCTTACTGTATTAAATATCTACGGATTTGCAATTGAGCTTCTCCGTAAAATGGAAGCAACGAATGAATTACAATAACATTGGAACATGATCTCTTCGAATATTCTCCATTAAATTTCCTTTTGCTTAATAGTACAGTTTGCAATCATTAAATAAATCGCAATAGCAAGTGACTAATGGCAGCAGAGACAAAGATCTAGCAATTACCCTATATATAGTAGCGTACTCTCGGTATCTTTGAAGATGTTGTGGTCTCACAGTAAATCCATATGCATCCCTGCCAAAAGAATAAAAGATTATGCTTTACATTTACATTAATTTTACTTTCTCGGCAAAAGTTTAATCGCCAAGTAAAGAAAACCAAAACTGTAACCATAATTTTTGTGGGTGAAAAGTAACATGAAGGTACAACACAACAACATTTGAATCCTGCTGAAAATGTACAAATATGCGCTTCAATTGAGCAATTTAACCAAATTAATTTGTGAAGGGACGAAACACTTTTACCTGGAATCAACATCCAATGAACGCTTACTCAAGAAGGATAACAACATACTTCATCAAAGTCTCTGATCCTACAGCCCATGTCGCTCTTTTTCTCCTCACGCGAATTCAGATCACAAAAACACATACACGGGCATTCTTCTCACCAATGCATTCCCTCCTCCCACCAATCTTTTGGTGTTGAGAAGGTTCATCCCCAAATTCTAATAAATATAATCAAATCCCTCTAAAACCTAATATTACTTCCTATAAAAGATCTAATAATTCAGCAAAAAATCTTGAATCTATCTCTATAGCTCAACTCACAACTTAAACAAATACACAAAAATAGCTATGATTTCATAATAACTGATCAATCAATGCGTTAACTCGCTACCATTTCATCAGAAAACCCCCAAAAAGAATTGTTCTTTTCCCTAAATTCTACTATCCATGTAATGTATCAATTGTTAATCAACTAATGAGTCATATCACCAATCAAGAAAATGAGTTAACTCACTACCAATTTCATCAACCAAAAAAAAAAACTCAAAATTTCTTCTTTTGCCCTAAATGCAAATACCAACATGTAACTTTCCCAGGCATAAACATTTCTCGAATTTCGGCCTTAATTACACCTGTATAATAGCTCAAATCCTAAACGTGCAAAATGCAACTATAAAATAATGATTCATCATCAACCAAAAAAATGAATAAATTTCTTCCCTTATATTTAAATACCCATTTTATCAAAAGAGCTTAAAAATTGTTTCTTTTCCCTAAAATTCAAATGTCCAAGTGTAAATTTCTAATGCATAAGCATTTCTTGAATTTCGGTTTTAATTACACCTGTATAATAGCTCAAAGACTAAACATACAAAATACACTTATATACAATAAAATAACAAAAAACCATCACATTTTTACATACGTATTTTATTACAATCCATCTCATCAAAAACCTAAATATTAATAAATTCAAATGCCCAAGTGTAAATTTCTCATGCATAAACATTTCTTGAATTTCGGTTTTAATTACACCTGTATAATAGCTCAAAGACTAAACATACAAAATACACTTACATACAATAAAATAACAAAACCCTATTGCATTTTTACGTGTTTTATTACAACCCATCACATCAAAAATTCTAAATATTTATAAAATCGACCTTAATTTATATAGAAATAAAAGTAAAAATGTACCTTTTGGGCTCAAAATTGGGGAAAAAAGGTGAATTTTTAACCGTCATTTTTGGGAATGTAGGGTTTTCCGGATGATCGAAGGGTTGATTTTTCATATGGCATTCAACAGTTTCTCCTTAATCTTCTGCTTCGGTTTCGCTCTGTTTTATTTTTTTATTTTGGGTGCGGGGTTGGTATATATTTATTTAGGGATAGAAATGTAAAATGAAATTCAAGGAGAAAAATGAGTTCCAATTAAAAAAAGGGATAAGTGGGTCCCACAAACTTGTCCCTACAAAAAAACTAAATCCCTTGAACAACTGGGTTACTTGTACGACAATTACGTTAGTTGTCTGAACAATTTCACGCAGTTATTAAACAACTTCGCACAGTTGTTGAACAACTTCTCTCAGTTGTCGAACAACTACACCTAGTTGCTTGTTCTACAACAATTTCTCTCAATTGTCGAACAATTACACCTAGTTGTTTGTTCTACAACTGGGACAAGTTGTTCGAACGGAAAAACTTAAAAAAAAAACTCAAAAAAAAAATTGTGTCTCCCACCTAATTTACAAAATTTGGAGGACTCTACTTAATTGGACAATTTATTTATCCTTTTTAATCCAAAGTCCCAAAGGGTGTTCTTTTTTTTTTTTCTAATTCAAAGTAATTATTTTTTAAATCATTTGGTAGTTTAAATCTATCAAAAACACTCCTTCTACCTCTATAATGTAGCCATAAAATTTTGGTATATTTCAACTTCCCTAGACTTCAGTTGTGAGATTGAACTGGAATGTTGTTGTTGTTATGGGTGAACTATTATTGTTACACGTGTAAGAAGTGATATGTTAAAATGAAATATTATTTTCGTTAATAAATAATGACATGAATAGATTATTTATTGAACAATAATGACCTTGATGGGATAAACTTTTAAGAAAATATAAATAATTTTTTTCCTTAAATTTCGATGGAATAATTGAGTTTTTCCCCAACATAATTAATTGGAAGGGTAAAAACTTGGAACATTCTTAAAAGATACTCATATAATAGAAGTACCGAGATACTATCCATAGAGTGAATGGTTTTATAACAATCTTACAAAAGGGGTCGAAAGTCACTCATTAGTTATTACTTTCTCCATGTCAATTTATGTGGGATATTTTACTTCCTGAGATTCAAACATGTTTATATTTGATCATAATTTTTTTCATATATGTTTCAAACATTTTAAATAGTCAATTATCGTGACTTATATTATTGTTTCATAATTTTCAAATATATAAATTTTGTTTTAAAAAATTGAAGACTTCATATCTAAATTCATGTCAAACTTAGATAATACTTTTTTTATGTTAATTTTGTTGGTTTTAAAATTTTGATACAGGTCTAATGGTACTATACACATGTCCAAAATTTCTCTCAAAGAAATAAAATGTCAAATTTCAAACAAGTATCCAAAACTCATTTAAAACCTCTCGAGCACAACCTAACTAAAATTATAGGCTAATTTTGACAATGCAGATCTAATCGAACTAAAAAATCTCTCATCTGATGTTCG
Organism: Capsicum annuum; assembly: GCF_002878395.1. Lineage (NCBI taxonomy): Eukaryota > Viridiplantae > Streptophyta > Magnoliopsida > Solanales > Solanaceae > Capsicum > Capsicum annuum. The sequence continues at coordinate 12,083,144 of NC_061119.1, read as the reverse complement.
GATAACACAATATTGATCAAAGTCAACTATATCACTTTAAAGGCTACTCAAAATCACAAACTCTTATAAATCAATCCTGAACGCTTCGAAGACCATGTCAACCATCTCCACAACTCATAAATGATATAAGGCAACAACAAAGAAGAGAAAAATTCTCCAAATATAAATTAAGCTAAACGCCACTGTGATAAGTGTTACAGATGGAATTCCTCATATTTTGTTATGAACTGAGATATCATGGCTTGAATAACCTTAACTTTCAAATAAGGTACGGTTGACACCTAATTTTTGCCCTCCACGATTAAATTTAATCCTAAGTTTCTTCATTTTTTAATAAAATTAAAATATTTTTTCATCCGAATAACAAAAATTTCAAAATATTTTTTATACGTAATTTTGTCATTTTAAGTAGCTATGATATATTATCATGTTCAGTTATACAAGATTATATAATTTGATTACTTAACTATTTATTTTATGGAATATTGAATTTTAATTAAGGATTATTTTGAAAATAAATATAATGATTAAAATCTTAATTTTAATATAACTTATTATCAAAATAATTTATTTGGATAAGTAAACATTTGATTTTATTAAATCAAGAAGCTCAGGATTAAAAGAAGTATTAATTTGTATCAAATTTCAATTTAATTTAGCCAATCTATTAGATTTGGCCATAATTGAAATCAAATTGGCCATAATTGCAGTGCAATCCGTCAATTGATTTTTAATTTGGTCAAAATTAAATGAATATGGCTAAATTTTAAATCTCAATTGGGGTTATATTTTAAATAACACTCAAATTCCCCCAAAACTCTCATAACTTCTACTCAATTCCCACAAAAAAATAATTTTAAATTGCACTACTTTATACTATTTTCCCCCAACTTTGTTCTTTTTCAATTTTAAAATTCAAAAATTGTACTATATTGTACAATTTCCCCTCACATTATCTTTCACCTCACCTTATTTTCAATTTTTAAATTTAAAAACACCCCTAAATGACTTTTATCCCAAATTGGTGGATGACAAGAAATAAATCTTCATCATTTCCTATAAATATTTTTCTTTCACATTGGTGGAGGAAAGAAAATAAAACTTCATTATCTCCTATAAATACTACCACTATTTTGGTAGAAAAGAGAGTTGAAAAGTAAGAAAAAAAGCTAGAAAGGTGAAAAAATTCATTTGAGCAAAATAGTTATATTTATTTAGTACTCCCTCCATTTCAAAAAGAATGATATACTTTCCTTTTTAATCCGTTTAAAAAAGAATGACCCATTTTCTTTTTTGACAATACTTTAATTTCAACTTTCCACATAGCAGGTTTAGGACCACAAGATTAAAGGGTATTTTGGTACATTTGATACAACTTTAATTTAAGACCACAAGATTCAAAAGTCTTATTTATTTTCTTAAACTTTGTGTCAAGTCAAAGTAGGTAATTCTTTTTTAAACGGAGAGAGTAAAAATTTTTGTTTCATAGAGTTGGTCGACTAATCAAAATTTTTGAGTTGCCGGGGACGTTTTTCGATTGTGGTTGATTCCAACGAAACTCGTAGTCTCGTTTTGCTGCCCCCAAAAAGGTAAACACACCTTTTTTGTTTTATTATCGTTTTCTTCTTCATCTTTTTCTTCTTTGTAGTTCGAAGTTATAATTTTGTTTGTTGGGATTCTTTGTAGTAGATGGACGTTGTGGTATCAATATTTTAATTATTTTTATGTTCATGATAAAAAAATGATCTAACAATAGTTGTACGTGCCTTTTTTGACTTTATTCTTTGATTATTATAAATAAAGTTTCAATCTTCACTTAAAATATGTGTTTATGCTTTATTTAAACTCATTGTTGATGGATATGTTTGTTTAAGCATGTAGAGTTATTTTCTTTATGTTGAAAATAATAGTTAATATTGATTGTTTTGTATTTCGACCTTATTCTTTGATTATTTTCGATAAAGTTTAGATCTTTGCTTGAAAAACATACTCATGTCTTGTTTAAACTCATTGTTGGTGGATATGCTTGTTTGTAGCATGTAAAATTAGTTTCTTTATGTTGAAAATAATAGTTAATATTGATTGTTTTGCCTTTCGACTTTATTCTTTGATTGTTATATATAAAGTTTTGATCTTTGCTCAAAAGACGAACTCATGTCTTGTTTAAATTCATTGTTGGCGGATATGTTTGTTTTAGCATGTAAAGTTGTTTCTTTTATGTTGGAAAATAGTTATTATTGTTTGTTTCGCCTTAATAAAAATAGTAATTAGTTAAGTCAAGAATTTGTCATTTGCTTGCTAATTTTTTTAATGAATTTTAAAATCCTCATATAAGAGATGAAGTGTTAGCTTTATTTTTCATCCAAGATGTTTATTCCTCTTTTGTTCGCATGTTGTCTTGTCAAAATGCGAGAAAATGGTCAAAAAACCCTCCAACCTTTATCCCAAATCTCAACTACACACTTATACTTTGCGGGGGCCCTATGACCCCCCGAACTATTTTAAAGTGGAATTATTACCCCTTGAACTATTTTAAAATGAAATTATTATCCCCCCCCTCCCCTCGAAAACTAACAACTAGTCATTTGGGATGTGGTGTGATGCACGCACTGCCACGTTATGCCATGTCATTTTTTTCTTTTTTACTCTTGAAAAAATAATCAACTTTATTATTTCATTTCTTCTTCCCCATTTTTCATTTTGCTCAATTTTCTTCTTTAACCCAATTTCATCTTCTTGAGTCAAAGATAGAATTCTTAGAGGAAAAAATGGTGGATTAATGAATTCTTGGGAAAGTCCCAAGATCAAGAAAATCGGATTAATGACAAGCGGGTTATTCGTTCGAAAGTCCCTCTATTGAATGCTGCTTAATTCTCCAATTAATGAATTCTTTAATGGCGGATCTTGAGTAGAAAAGAGAAATTTGGAGAAATGGATTAAAAATTATATATGACATTGTGGGTTATTTTGGAATTATATATGGCATTGTGGAAATTCAAAATTTTGAGTTCGCCATTAATGATGGATCTTGAGCAAAAATAGAGAAAATTGGAGAAATGGATTGAAAATTATATATGGCATTGTGAAAATTCAAAGCTTTGAGCTCGCCATTAATGTCGGATCTTGAGAAAAAATAGAGAAAACCGGAGAAATAAATTGGAAATTATATATGGCATTGTGGGTTATGTTGGAAATTATATATGGCATTGTGGAAACTCAAAGCTTTGAGCTCGCCATTAATGGCGGATCTTGAGCAGAAAGAGAGAAAATCGAAATTCTTGAATTTTTTAAAGTTTTTTGAATCGGAGTTCCTCATCTTCCTCATTCAAGAATTCATTAATCGGAGAAATCTTCTTATTTCCTTAGTTCAAGTATTTCTTGTTTTCGGTAATAACATTTTTCAAATTATCAAAAAACACCATTAATGAATCCTCGTCATTAATGAGTTCAAGAAATATGAGAAAATAAAATTGGACACGAAGAAGATGAGGAACTCCATTAATGAGTTCTTGAATTTTTGTTCTAAAAAGGAGAATAAGAAGACATGAGAAAATGAATAAGAAAAGTAATAATTAAAATTATTTGTATAAAAAATATTAAAAATAATTTTTTTAATAAAAAAAATCATTCTCACTTTCTTTAAAGAGAGTGAAACACACTCTCTTGCCTTGTCAGCGTTCAGGGGTAATAATTCCACTTTAAAATAGTTCAAGAGGGTCATAGGACCCCCGCAAAGTATAAGTGTGTAGTTGAAATTTGGGGTAAAAGTTGAGGGGCTTTTGACCATTTTCTCTCAAAATGCTGAGAAAGTTCGGACTTTTATGGCTAAATAGAATTATTTGGATATTTTTGATTCATGCATAGTATGATTATTGAACGATATTTCACTTTTAGAGATGCTAAACTTCTATTCTTATTTTCTTACTCTGGATTGTTATATGTGCTCTTTTTGTGTGTAAAGACTTGATTCATGCCTCTCTTTTATTCATAATATCAAAAGAGAATCAATGATGTCTTAGAAATATAAGTCATAGGTCGTTACACGTTTTTCCATAAAATGTTGGTTGTAATTTAGATATGTGAATTTTCGTTAATGTCGCAATTGAAATTTAAAGATTCTCTTTCTTGAAAGTTAACCTTTATTTTCTTTTGTTAAATGGATTAGTGTCTATGTTTGTTCAGTTTTAGAACTAATGAGTGTTTTTCTCGTTGTCTTATCCTTTTACTTTCGCAAGCTTGCATTGTTTGTTTCTCGCATTAATTCATTAAATATGACCTTCTTCCTTTTACCTTTATTCATTCTTAATATGAACAAAAATCATGAGGCATGCAAGTGAATGTTTTCGCTTTGCATTTTATTTATTGACTCTCACTCTTGTTATACGTGTGCAAGTGTTTATACCTTTGTAATTCAAAAATTTATTCTTGATATTTTCTTTTGCTTTGAAATATGTACCTATTATGCCTTGAACGCATATTAATTTCTTTATATTTTCTTTGCATGCAAAAAGTATCTCGAGTCCAAATGGACTCCTCTCCTCTTGCATTTTGTAATGGGTTAATGAGGCTCACCTCGTCGAATCAAGTCCAAAGTTTAAACCCAATGTCCACTACATGACGTGCGGGTGCTAAAAGATAGACGAAGAAGAAAAATGGTTTAAAATTCATTGGTGAGGTCACTAAGAGACTTGAAAAGTCTCGATTTTTTACTATTGTCTTATTTTTATTTATTCATTTAATCATTTATTTATTTATTTATTCATTTGGACCTAAAGGTCAAAGTTGTATTTTAATACAGGTGAGGCGAGTTTTGGGCCTCAAAGGTCTGAAAACTAGTTTAGGACAGGTTGTGGGCCGAAAGCCCAATATTTAAATTAGGACAGGTGCAAGTGGGCCAAAAGCCCAATTAGATTAGGACAAGGTTTATTTATTTGGGCCCAATGGCCTAAGTCTTTTATTTCCCCCCATTTCCCTTTTACATGCTTTGTTATTAATTTGTTTAGACTTAGTTAAAACCCCTATTAGGTTGTCCAAATCTATTTTACACAAGTCTTTTCCTAAAATAAATTACTTTTCAACAATCAATCTTTCTTTTTGAAATTAGTCAAAAGATATTTTCAAACAGTCCGGATAACTACAAGTTAGCGGATACTCTTGATGCCTTAACAACCTTCCAAGAGCATTGATAGGAACCGCTTAATTTTCAAATTTAAACGATTTTTCTGTTTTGGATTTTTTAAAGTTTCGTATAAAGGTTTTCTTAATTTCTTTTCAAAATTAAATGACGACTCTAAAAAGGTCAAAATTTTCGTAAAACAGGTACAACTACTCTTAATAAATAAGATGAAAAATTTTGCTCTGAAAATTTTAATTGAGATATCACTAGTCTTAATCCAAAGGATTTAAACATAAGTTAATGATCGCTCTTTCGTCGTAAGATAAGCCAAACTTTTCATACTCGTCATCTTGCGACTCAAGGTATCTTTTTCATATTAACATTGCCTAAATAACCATCTATGTTATTTCAAACTAAGGTCTTGCTGAGTAAAGAAGTACCGACGACTATGATGATCAGAGATAATTTTACAATAAGCTCCCTATAAGTAGTGGCGCAACAATTTCAACAGAAACACATCTGAAGAACTCCAAATCATGAATTGGGTAATTTTTCTCATGAACCTTCAATTGTTAAGAAGCATAAGCAATCATCTTACCATTCTACATCAATACACCACCCAAACCAACTCTAGAAATAACATAAATATTAGCGAAACCCATACCTTCTTCGGGTAAAGTCAAGATAGGAGCCGAAGTAAACAATTCCTTATGCTTTTGGAGGTTATCCTCACAGTCATCCGATCATTAATAAACTATCTTTTTATGAATCAACCTAGTCAAAGGAGTCGCAATAAAAGAAAGCTTTGCATAAACCATCGATAATAACCCACCAAGCCAACAATGCTCCTACTCTTCGAAGGAGAAGTAGGTCTAGTCCAATCACGAACCACTGCTATCTTGCTCTACCGATCATGATACCATCCTTGGTCACTAAATGACCTAAAAAAATCCAACCAAAACTTGCACCCGGAGACTTGACGTACAATTTTTCATCTTACAATCTTTGAAGTGCAGGCCTCAATTGTCTCGTATCCTCGATAACAATGTTTTGTTTATCAACTCCATAAATATTACCGATGCATTGATCTTTTTAAAGGATATAATCAAAAACTCATAAATGATCATTCTGCATTTAAAAAGATGTCTTCAGGACATTTAAAGCTTTAATCCTTAACTGATTGTAACCAAATCTCATGTCGATCTTAGAAAACACCGAGGTACTCCGAAAATTATCAAATAAATCATCAACGCAAGAGAGAAGATACTCGTTCTTGATAGTCACTTCGTTTAATTATCGATAGTCAGTACATACTTCATGGATCTATCTTCTTCACAAATAGGACAGGAGTCCCCTAAAAAGACACACTCAAAATTTTCAACTTCAAAAATATTAAATAAAGTGAATATGCTTTGAATTTTCATAACGAAACGGGTCTTATTAGTAAAGAAATCAATTCTGCAGTTATCATTTTTCATGAGCTTTAAAATAATCATATTTTTAATTTCATTAAATATTTCTTACACTTTTTTTCTTTACCATGTATACTTATAGACCTCGTTATATGGTGATACTATTTTATCATAAATTTATAATTTAATTAATAGTGATTGAATTTATTACTTAAGATCATACTTCTATTTAAAGTTCTTATATCTTACATGTTAGTTGATCGCTATCATAATAGATTATTTTTAAATTTGTATAGAAAAATCATCAAATTATTTTTTTCTTTTGAAAAGAAAAATATTATATACGATTAAATTTATATTTGACAAATAATTTTTTTGATCCAGATCAATATTCGACAAATGACTTCCTTGTTTCAAAATAATATTGTAAATGTAGAGTGCAATCTTCTCATATATTTCTTCTTTTACTGAACTTTTATATGAATTAGTGATAACATTCCATCAACATGTATACTGACTTGGAATGTGAAATTTGAATTAGTGATAACATTACATTAATGACTTGAATTGTGAAATCTTTTTTTTTAATGTATTTTGCTCATTTTATCTCTTCTCCGTAGTTGATACATGTTGATTTTGGAGTGTGAGGGTGATTGACATAATTTTTGATATAATCGAAAATGATTTGGATGAGACAACAGTAAAAATAATCAAACAAATGTATTATATAATAGTATATGTATATAATTTATTTATTTATTAAAATTGGTGACAGGGATTACTATATAGAAAATCAAATTCTTACCAAGTAAAAGTTTAGGTAGCCAATAATCAAGCTATAAGTTCTTAACAAAATAACAAGTATCATGAAGTTTTCAGAGGAAAGAAGGTATTGTACTTTTTTGAAATTTTCGAAGAACAACACCCTACGGAGGAAACTTAGAAAGAAAGCAATAGTTATCATTTTTTTTTTCAATTTTATATTTACCTAATTTTATAATTTTAATTAAAGGTTTTAAGATAAACACAATCTAAGATTTATCTCAATCTTACACTAACATCTTACCAACTACACAATCTCTGAGTGGTTTGAAGATTTATCTCAATCTTACACTAACATTTGATCAACTACACAATCTTTGAGTGGTTTGAAGGTTTGACGGCATGAGACTGAACAAAGGCTTGGAAGTCTCCTTTTTGTTTGATAAAAATCTACACTAACACTATCAAAAATTGTTCTTTCACCACAAACATCCAATTAAATTTAGTTCAAACTTTTCACTAGTTATTATTGCAATTTTTATATCATTACACCACTCAATCAATAGTATAAAGTTATTTTTACATGAAATTAGAATCATGGTGAATTTCATAAAATGTTGCATTTGTATAGTGATGTGGTATTATTTATAGTAGTAAGAATTTATTCAAGTTAGTAACATATTAGCCATGTGTTTACAATGAATTAGTTTGGATGTTGTTGTAAAAAACTTTATTTATAATATGAAAAATTTGAATAGTTTTTCATAAATAAGCTTTTTCTTAAATTTAGGGGATATTTGAGTTTTTCCCAACATAATTTGAAGGATGAAAAAATTGTAACGTTCTAAAAGATACTCATATAATAAAAATATCATGACATTATTCGTTTTTTTTTTAAAACACTAGAGTGAATGATTTTTATAAAAAAATCTTACAAAAAGGGGTCGAAAGTCACTCATTAGTTTTTTTTTTTTTTTTGTTTTCCAAGGTATCCTCACAGCCGGCAGTCGTGAGACTAATCCTTCGTCCCTCGGTCAGCGCATTTTGTGGTAGGAAACTAGCCACAGAGTTTGTTCCACTCGTCAGAGGCTACTCATTAGTTATTATTTCCCGCATGTCGATTTATGTGGCATATTTCACTTTTCCATAGTCAAACATATTAATATTTGACTGTAGTTTTTCATATGTTTAAAATATTTTAAATAGTCAATTAATGTGATAGTATAATATTATTTTCATAATTTTCAAATATATAAATTTTATTTCAGAAAAATTGAAAACTTCGTATCGAAAATCAGATAAAAATAGTTTGCAATGGGTCCTTTTTGAGATGCCAGGCCTAATAGCTAGTTTGTACATGGCGTTTTATTGGTTTGAAACAATATTTTCATTTAAACAAAGAAAACGAAAAAAAATACATATTTTTTTAATATGTCAAAATGACAAATAAAAATATTTTTTTAATAACTATGGTGTTTGGATCAGTTTGCACACACCTCAACTAATTTTATAAAATACTTGTCACCTTCACCATCAACAGATATTAGATAACTCTATTCACCAATACTAAAACAAATCAATTTTTTTTTACAACAATTGACAAATATGAATGAATCGATAAAGTATTTTTGTTTTAATTTAAAGTACTTAACAAGTGTCAAGTGGCATGGGGAATGACTTTACTCATATGATGTGCGAGAGGAGGTCTGAATAATTTTGTATTTATTTTGATTGTACTTTGATGTGATGCCTATTAAATTTCTTTTTTCTTTTCATTTTTAGAGAGCACATGTAAATTTTATATCACTTTTTTTTTTTTGTGGTTTCCCAACTATCTCCATAGCCAGCAACCGTGAGATTAATCCTCCATTCCTTGATCAGCGCATATTACGGTAGGAAACTGGCCAAAGAGTTTGCTCCATTCGTTAGAGGCGGGAATCGAACCCCCGACCTCTTGGTTAAGGGACATAGCGTTGAACCACTATGTTTGCATATAAATACAAGCAAATATAAAATTTGAAGTTTATTCAAATAAAAATTTGTATTAGATATTTTAAGATGCGAATGAGAAAAGATATTTTCTCGATTTCATCTCTCTCCATTTCATCCATTTTATTGCTTAACAAGTTCATAAGTTTGGTCTCATTTTTATGCATTGTTTTCTCCAAAACAAACATAAGTATTAAGTGTCATTTACTTTTGTCATTTGAGTTCGTTGATGGAAGTTTATATGCGTTTTGTCATCAGTCAAGGGATCAGGTCCTTGACTCAGAATGATCAGACACAAGATGATACAAAATACCCAGACAAGAGAGTACAGATAGTTACAGGTAAAAGCAGTAAAAAAACAATAAATATTTACGTGGAAATCTCTTTGCTCAGGAAAGTAAAATTACGACCTACCTCGTATGATTTTCACCAACAACAATTCACTAGTACAAAAGCAATGGTTCGATTATAGACTCTCTGTCGTAATCCTATTGTTAACCTTGTAACTCATCCCCTTGAACTAATGATAATGCTAGGAGCAATGCCATTGATGGAGCGAGAGAAAAAATAGTTGCAATCCCACAAACCAACTGCAGTCCAGACAACATACTTTCCATCTATACAATTGACCACTTATCTACATCTTTATATGTACACCAGTTGAAGTTTTGTGCACAAGGAAGCATTTAAACTTGTATAAAGTTAAATAAGTAGACCAGGGACGGACCTATGCAGGATTTTGGGTGCTGCGGTACCCACTAAACTCGATGCGGAATAGATATAATTGCATATAAAATATAGAAAAATAGGTATAAAACATATAAAATAACCCATTATAACAAAAGATTGGGTTAGTGCATTGACATTTAAATTGATCTTAAGGTGCTTCATTGAAAGGAAGTCTCGGGTTCAAACCTTATTGAGATGATTTTTTATTTTTTTCGATTTTTAAATATTTTAATCACCCACTATCCACGTCTTATGCGTCATAATATACAAATCCTGATCCGCCACTAAAGTAGACACACACGTTCGCCACTATCCACATCTTATGTGGCATAATATACAAATCCTGATCCGCCACTGAAGTAGACACACACGTCCTATGTGACATAATATACAAGTTTAAGTGTCTACTTGTGCACATCCAAAGTTAGAGGTAATAAATGTAATCTGAAATCAAATTAAAGAAAATATTATGTATTGTGCTTTTTTCCCGTTCCATTCTAGAAGGAATTGACCTGTATAACCTTAAACAATAATTATCATATTAAATCTTTTAAGGACACACAAAACTTGTACGTTAAATTTTTTTTTTGCTTATTAATGTTTTTATTAAAGTAGCGCTTCTGCTTCCTAGATTTGTTGTTTATATACACAATAATATTAACAATTTGATCAAGTTAATAACTTAGTCACAATAAAAATTTCTTAAGCTACTTACATACGAAAAAAAGACAACAAATTCACCTAAACTTGTAACCAACTCTTTTGAATTCCCTCCTGGCCAAATTTAATTGCAGTTAGTTAAGAGAACTTGTATAATTACTTTAGTTCTTTCCGATAGTTGAAGAAATAATTTGACCTTTTTTCGTAAAATAAAAGTTGAATGATCATGCATGAAACTATGAATGAAAATTCCAACATATGAAAGTTATATATATGATACTCCAAGTCTCTCTAGCATTAAAATACAATCCCAAATACTACAGGTAAAAAAACACAACTCACACACACACAACCACTTTATTGTACTAGTATATTATTTATTGTAGAACACCATAACATATTTGATACCAAAGATTCCAACCCCTGTAATTTTCACCATGATTGATCAATCCATTTTCGAAGATTTAAGCCTGCTGTTGAAATATTATAGCGAAATGTCAGCAGCTATATATGCAACTCAAACCAAAAATTATTGTTTACAAAGCGGCTACCAGAAAGCGGTTCTTGTAGTACTCAACGAGTCTCTTTGGATCCAAGACTTTTGTTTGCTTGTATCCATCAAGCTTGTTCACTTCCTGCGAGATGATTAACGTACAATTAGAAAAAGAAAAGTCTGATGCAGGAAGCGTTCCATATTTACGCAGGATTTGGAAAAGGCCAGCCGCACACCAAAGGAGTGTAATGTAGTGTAGGCAGCCTACCCTAAACAAATATTAGTGGTTGATTCCACGACCTGTAGGTTACACGTGGAGACAACTTTTTTGTTGTTCCAGGGCTCCCTTTCGTTATGAAGCACATGAATTATACGTGAAAAATGCAAAACCAGTGGTTCAATCACTATTTGTTCCAACTTTACACACAGTTATAAAGCTAGCCTTGAAGTTTAAGCGATCGCCAAATGAAACAAGGGCAATTTCAACAATTTCCGGTCTTCATCTCCATGTTTTTCGAGTGTTAAGTCATGGAACCTTCTGTTGTGATGAACATTCCATGATACTTCTTCTCATACAAGTAGATTTTGTATATAGTATTAAAATTAGTCATACCTCAATCCATTTGGCTAATTTTGGCCTCCCAGATGTGATGTCGTAGTTAAACACCTCTTGCAAGAAAATTTGGAACCTTTCAATAAATGGAGCATATGCTATGTCAACCTATAGCATATCAGAAATTCCATATCAGTACATCACGATGAAATTTCAAATAATTTGAAAGAAAATACATTGACAATACTCTGTACTGGTTGTCGAATATTTATGTTTTTTGGGGCACAACTACCATCTCACCCTACACACGCGTCATTGGAAAGGAAAACAAAATAAAAGAAAGTAATGACCTGACTGAATTGACCAAGGAAGAAAGGCCCATAATCAAATTTGTGGAGAGCTTTTTCAAGGTAATCAAATTGTGCCCCTGGTACAAGTATGAATACCATCATCAACTTACATGAGAAAAATATTTAACAAAGAATATATGATGAGTTTTGAAGAACAAAAGCTCAATTCTCACCAGCCAATGTCTGTACATCTTTTTTGAACGATCCATACACTTCCGGGACAAATGTATCACTGTACGCTATCAATTCTTCAGCAAATTTTCGCTTTTCAGGATCCTGCATCAATTGCCAATGACGTTTTATCAATTTATGACACATGATTTTACTAGACTGACATGGAAAAATGAAGTTTCGCAACTAACATCCGGCAGAAGTGATGGTCCTTCAAAGTTACTATCAATATACTTAATCAGATCCAAGCTCTCTCCGATCACTTTGTTGTTGTGCTCCAGGGATGGCACCTGTGAGGAGTAGAAAATACAAATAATCAGAAGCGTAAAATGAGATACTCTCTGAAGATTCAAACATTCAATTGCTACAAAGTCCTCGTATAAAAGTTTATGTGCCAATTGGATGATAGATAAGATTAGAGCATTTATGCACTGGCTCAGTCAATAATCAAAGAGAAATCTTCTTCTCAAAAAATCATGGACATTTCTTCAGGGAGCTCTCATACAATTTGCAACGAGGCCAAATGTCAATGTCACAATCTTAGCTAAAGATACTCACTTGGTTTGAATATAAGTGAATTGGCAAACGAAAATGAACGTTGTGTATGTGGAAGAACTACCTTATTTGGAGGGTAAACTTTTTCCTTGTACCAAGCAGGCCTGTTCTGAAGATCAATTGGAACTAACTCAATCTTGTCTTGCAAACCCTGTAATTTAAAATGTTTGAAAATTTATCTAGGTAAACAGGATCATTGCTGGGTATAAGAACGCATCGATGGAATATTTCAAGGAGGATAGACAGAGCATATGAACAAAAGGATATTTTTTAACACCAAACGTGGATACATATGTGAAAAATCACTAAAATTTTAATGAGTACTAAAATCTGAACCCATTATTTTATACTATAAGTAAAATAAGTTCAATGTTGAAAACCTTAAAGGTTGAACCATCAATTGAACTTCTGGATCATAGCAGTTTCAAGTCGCAAAATCATAATTAATTTCAGTATGATAGCATGGAGAGCGATCCTTGACAGGATAGTAGAGTTATTTCTTTGGTGACATTTAAGTCACCGGTTTAGAGGCATGAAAACAGCCTGTTCGGAGAAATAAAGTGAAGTCTGCATACAATACGTCATTTCACCCCGACACTAGCACAAGCCGGATGACCCTCACAGCTAGCCAGTTCCAATAATCACACCGGACTGAATGAAGCAGTTCACGAAAGGGTCGTTTGGTTTAGAGACAAGTTATGCAGGGGGTCTTATGCTACTTCTATATCCATAAAATAATAACATAAGTTTCGCAGGCAACAAAAATGCCAACCAAACTATGCGTAGTAAAATGCTGAATTTTATATAAGTTTCAGAAAGGGGCAACCAAACATTGTATTACTAATGTATAGTTTTATACGGCTATTATAACATTAACACCTTAGCAATGCAACCAAACAAGCACTAAATTTAGAAAGAGCAATCTAACATAAACCAGAACTTAGCCAAATTAAGAACCAGTAGTGAAAAGACGAACCTTGAAATTTCTGGTAATCCAGGCACGCTGAGCATAGGGGCACTGATAATTGATGTACAACCTTCAGAGAAGACAATGTACTAAGATTACAATGTTCGGACAGATAAATAACACCCTAACGACGGCAAAGAAAACATTTTTCTCAATTAAACCTGGTAGTTCCATCAAAGAGAGATGGAGGTTGGGAAGTAGAATCCAGAGATGGTGGTAGAACTTCTTGTACATTTCTGTACAAATAAAAGAATAACCCCATTAACATTCATATCAAAAGCAAACTAATAAAAATCAACTTATATACAACCATTATTTAACAACAACAACAACATACCTAGTGTATTCCCACAAAGTGGGGCCTGGGACAACAAAACTGGATGGCACACCACTAAATAATTTAAAAAAACAAGTCACCATAGAATAATACTATAAACTATCGATGAGAAATCACAAGCATCACCAAAACACCACAAACAAGAAACTACAAGAAATATGCGTAACACTTTAACTGTAGGCAAAACTACAAACAAGGCACTCCTCCCGATCAATAAGGGCGCAGTCCTATCCACTAACTCTCTACCCTAATCCGCGTCCTCCACACCTTCTTATCCAGGGTCATCTCCTCCGTAAGTTGTAACTACTTCATGTCACGCCTAATCACCTCCTTTCAATATTTTTTCGACCTACCTCTACCCCACCTGAAACCATCCATAGCCAACCTTTCACACCTCCATACTTAATCCAAAATTTTAAATCAATGGTCATGTTGAATGTCGCATAAAGGATTAGAACTTGTGATCTAGCCAATTTTCATAAAGAAATTCTCTCTGCTAGAAACTTTTATTTTTACCCTTTTGAACATTAATTTTTTTCCCTTGCACCTACGAGTGTGACCTAATAGTCAATAAAATGAATCAAGAATGTAAAAATTCCCATGTTCGGACTCTTCAAAAAATATCATCAGAGTGTGTGTCGGATCCTTCAAAAGTAGTACATTTTTTAAGGATCCGACACTGGTACAACAACATTTTTGGAGAGTGTGAGCAACTTAGCAAATCCCTACCTAGACAAAACTTTAATTCTTCCTAGCCTTGGTGTATTTATACACTATGTTGCTCGAACTCTCCTAAAAAATTGCCACACCCATGTCAGATTCTCTAAAAGTATATTACTTTTATAAAATCCAACACACCCCTATAAACATTCTTAAAAAGTCCAAGCAAAATTAGTTGGTGACAGGCAGTAAGTAGTCCATGAAATTATTCTACGTGCGATACAATTATCAAAAAAGGATTAATCACTACTTAATACTATAAAATATAAGCCCTTTAAAATATTATTAAAAAAAAAGAACTTCACAACCTTACTCAACCACTAGAAGATTATTTATTCCTACTGGACATATGAAACATGCACAATTTTATATGACACCTAACTCAGTGATCACTGTTAATTAACAATTTGGAACAAATTAAACTCGTAAAAAGAAAGCAAATTAAGACTTACGGGGCAGCCATCGAGACCTAATTGAGAGTATTCAGAAAATTCTATAAATGTGAATTTGATGAAAATTGAGAAATTTATATAGGATTAGAGAATGTTGTATGTATGAGCAAAGCAGTGACGAAGTTACCAGAAAATGGAAGGGAGGTTTATTAATGTGTGTGAAGGTCCATGACAAGGGAAATGTGGATGAGTTTCATTCGATATTCAGTACTCGCATTGAAATCTTGTTAATTTAAGTTCTCGCTGCATAGGACCCTTCAAGTGAAGCGCTCCTTATAAAAATAAAAAATAAAAAAAATTTACACATTGAGAGGTTAAACTCGAGGATTCTGATTAATGCAGGAGCAATTTCATCCACTGCGTCCAGAAGCGGAGCTACACTTGGCTGGGAGTTTTATCTAAATTCCCTTTGAAAAAAATTATACTATTTATATATAATTAAAATTATTTTATATATATATATACAATAAATGTTAAATTCTTTTAATTAATTCGTATATTTACTTCTGAATACTTAGTAAAAATTCTGATTTCGCCGGTGATTGTGCCGATATTTTGATGCGGTAATGTTGATGAGCTTCATTGGCCATAAGACACATACGTGAAGGTTGTAGAAATGGGAAATGGACGGTGAGGATTCTTTGAAAGTTATTTGATAGACTTATGTCATGAATGGCGTAAAGGTGATGACAAAAATAATTTGAGTTAATACATAAAAATCACCCTAAATTTGATATCAAATTATAACTTTGATCTTAAACTTTGACAGTACACAAATATGACCTTTAACTATTCAAAACCGCACAAATATGACCTTTAAATGACTCTTCATTATTATTTTTTTTTATTATTTTAGGCTCAAAGATGAAAATGACATCTAATTTCTTTTATCATTGCAAAAAAAGAGCAATATTGAAGATTTATTAATTAGGCGGGTCAACCTCATATGAAAAAATCGAGCGGATATGTATATATATTATGAACCAGGGGGCGGATTTAAGTTATATAATATATCTAAATATTATTTTTTTAAATATTAAATTAAAGATGAAACTATACTAATAATAGAAAAAATTATAGTTTTAATAAAACGTTATTAAATTAATGTTATTAAGGATAGTAGTAGTAGTATATTAAATTAACGTAATTAAAATGTTATTAAATTAACGTAATTAAAACGTTATTAAATTAACGAGGGGTGGACCTACGTGGTTGCCATGGGGTTCACCCGAATCTCCTCGGTAAAAAAATTACGTTGTATATATATAAGATAGAAAATGTATAGTTATGTACATCTATTAATGTTGAACCACATAAAACAAGGTACTTAGATAGCCCAGTGGTGTTATTTGCTCTTCTTGGGCGCTTCCTTCAGCCTACTGTGCGGGTTCGATCTCTGCTAGTGTAATAATAACAATAAAAATAATAATAATAATAATAATAATAAAAAAACGACGTCGTTTTAACACAAAAAGTAAAACTTTGACAGTGCACAAATATGACATTTAACTATTCAAAACTGCACAAATATGACCTCTCTCCAAGTCATCCCTTTTAACGACATGGCACCGTGTGATTGGATTACCTTTTCATGTAGGCGCGAGTGAGACTCACGCATGGGATTGCAAAATCGGAGGTCATATTTGTTCAGGTTTTGAATAGCTAAAGGTCCTATTTGTGCACTATCAAAGTTTAAGGTCAAAGTTATAATTTGGTGTCAAGTTTAGGGTCATTTTTATGTATTAACTCAAATAATTTTGTAGAAATAAGTAGTCTAGTTTTATGTAAGAGAAAATTGTTAAATTCCCCCTAACTAATTAATCAATTATCAATCATATACTTAGGAGTCATTTGGCAGAATTTATTAAAAAAATAATATTATATGTATTAGTTTTGTTTACTATTAATTTCTTGTTTGATTTTTTTTAACCTATACAATACCTAATGTTTGCATTAGTTATACATTCTATTATGTATTGAAATTTGTATTACTAATATCTCAAAATCGATGATATTAGTAATGCAACAAATTTTAATGCATGCATTAACGTAATTAAAGATACAATTATAGCCTAAAATATTTTTTACAACTTTTCGACAATTTATATTGAGGTAGAAATTATGTAATTCATGTAATTTCTAAATACACCAAACTAAATACTGTAAAAAAAATGCAAGTATAGCTAATGCAAACAGAGTTAACACTAGCATTGCTAATACATCATATTTTGTTATTCTTATACACTCTACCAAACGATCCTTGGGGGTTGTTTGATAGAGTGTGTTAGAGGAAATAATGAAAGCATTATTTTTTTAGACTTTTAGTACCTTGTTTGATACATATTTTTAACCTATATATAACTAATTCATTCTATTTAATGTTTGAACTATGTATTACTAACACCATAATTTTTTATGTACTAGTAAAAAAAAGATATAAAGTCACTATTAAAGTTATTCGAGATCTGCAAAACGACACTTAAATTTTATGCGGGATCTATTACCGCACAAAAATGGTACATACCATTGTAAATAGATTATTTTGATTGATTTTTAGCCCATGTTTGCATTCACTCAAAGGGCGCGAGTGAGTCTGAAAACTTTGCGGCAATCATCAGTTAAAAAATGCCACGTGTAATTTTTTTGATCAATTATTTTAAACATCTATCTTCTCCTCTCTTTAATGGAGCCAATTTCCCAAAATCTTCATTGAAAGAAGCTTGGGGCTTGAAAAAAAAAAGACTCTCGTCTCAAGTTATTCTCAATTGAATCGACCTAAAGAGGTAAGCACTCTCCATGTATGATCTTCAATTCTTCAAGAAATTGACCAACCAAGTTTCTAAATTATGTACATTACACTATTAATACACCAATCAAGTTCAGTCGACCAAGAAAAAAAAAATGAAGAGAGTAAAGTGAGAAATTAAAGAAAGAAAAGAAAAGGAGAGAAATATAGGATATGGTGGGCAGGTGAAAGGTCGGATCAAGTTAAACCCGCCCTAGATTCATGATTTAGTTTAATTAATTAATTAAATGAAAAATTGACCCACACGCCTAAAATAATCCCAAGGTTGATGACAAAATCATTCAAAATGGTCTATATCACTTTCGTAGGGTAATAGATCGTCCACAAAGATTAAGTTTCTTTTAGTAAATATCGAACAATTTTAATGATTATTTTATGTCTTTTCTCTATTAATAATTATAAAAGAGTTCATAAATATATTAACTTGATTAATGATAAAATTACCACAAAAATCCCTAGTAGAACATTTTCCAAAGTCATGTTCCATTACTTTGTCTCTCTTCTCTTTGCTTTGCCACAAATCTCGTAATCATAAAATGAAAATCATTCATTGAAATGCATTTATTCAATTGTCTGGAGGAACTAAAGAGGCAAAAAAATTAAGAGGGGTATATTTATTTGTGAATTTTTTGTGGATCGAATTGGGCGAGTCAAATTATGGTGTATTTTATTTTAAAAAATGAGCTATTTAATGCTGATTTAGGCTTTTTTATTAAAGAAATAATACATGTGAAGAATTTCTTAACAACGAGGATAAATTTAGCCTCAAAATATGAAATCAAAGATAAATATGATTCAAAAGTATAACGAAAGGTATATTTAGTCAATTTTTTAAAATAGAGGAGTAAATTTAGCCAAAGAGTATGGCAACAAATGTAGATTTGACTTCAAATTATGATAAACGATATATTTAATCAATTTTTTAAAATAAAGAGGGTAAATTTAATCCTTTTCCCAAACAAAAAAGTAGTGATAGAGGGGATGACTCTTTTCTAACATTGATAATAACATTCCCTGAATCTTCCTCCTCAATGATAATTTCAAATTTTAGCTCAACAACCTTAGAAAGACAGGGAACAAGACGGCTGGTGATTTTGCATCCTTCATTAGGGAACAAATATCCCCATTGTTCATCCCCGGGCTCTGAAAGCACCACTTCCCGAAGCTCAGCTATTCATTTGCCCATACCTATGCATTTACTATGGGCTTCAGTAAACTCACTATTGACGACTTTATCATGTTCTTGTATACGACTTTTCACTTATGCTTTGGGCAACTTAGCCCCGGACTTTATAGAGCCATCACATGCCTCTGAGCCTTAGGCTGCATTTGTTTTTTTTAAGATTCAGATGTCTGAATCTTGATGCACATCTGAAGGATTAAGATGCTGTCTCTAGATCTGAAAACTGAATGATTAAAACTGTTTGTTTTTCAACATATGAATGTGTAAAAAAAATTATTTGTATGTAAAATAAAATAAAAAATTAATTACATATTATAAAAGTATATAATTTAATACAACAAAATTATAATTTGATTGTGGATCAATATTTATGTTTATTAGTATTAGTGGAGATGGTTTATAATGGTGGTTGCGGTAACGCTGATTGATGTTAGTGATAAATAATGTTGGTGGTGATAGTGGTGAAAGTTGTAATGGACGATATTGTAGTGACTGTCATGATGGTTGCGATTGATGGTGATGATGGTGGTTATGATGTGACTTTGCTTGATGTTAGTAGTTTAAAGTGTTGATTGTGTTGGCTGAAACATGTATGCAGGGTGATTGATGATGTGTTGATGCTAGTTGGAGATGTTGTTTGTTGGGATGGTGGAGATGGTTGTCAGTAGAGATAAATTGTAGCGGTGGTAGTGGTTAAAGTGGTGGTAAAGGTGGTGTTACTAGAGACAATGGTGGTGGCGGCCGAAGGATGTGTGGAGGTTAGTGGTGGTGCTAGTCGTGATAGATGAGTTTGTCAGTAGTAGGGATTGGCCGGTAGTAGTTGATGATTGTGATGCTGTCAACGGTGGTGGTAGCGGTGAATATAAGAGAATAATAGAGGTAGTAGGTGTGGTAGCGGTTGATAATAGTGGTTGATGGCGATATTTGTTGTCGATGGTGGTTGTGATGGTGGAGGTGGTTGGTGGTGGTGGGTGGTGGTTGACAATGGTAGCAGTGGTAGAGATGGTTTGTGGTGGTGACTGCTGGTTATGAATAGAGTAGTGAATATTATCAAACACCAAAATATCTCTTCAGTTCTATTAAGACTTGGTTCTAGATCTGAATGATTAAAACCTACTAAGAGCTAAAATCTTAATAAAAAACAAATACACTTAATGATCTGAAGTCTGAACCATTCATATTCAAACCTCCATTAAGTGCAAACAAATGAGGCCTTAGTCCCGAGGATCTACAAAAATTTAACCTTATCCACCTTCAGCTTCTTTACACTCGAATTGTTCGAGGGAAATTGGTGAAATTGATGGAGGTGGTGATAACTCAATCTTAAAGAGTTTAGATAACGCTCATGCATGATGGAAGTTATTTGGATAGTTGGACACTCATATTTTCATAGGGAAAAGTTATCATTTCCACCCTAAACTATACACGAAAAGTCTAGGTCACATCTAAACTATCATAGTGTCCTATTACACACCTAAACTATAAAAAAACAAAACTATTTCCACCCCAAAACATAAGAACCAGTCACATAATAGAGAGTGATTTACACTCGCGCCACATCATCGCCAAGTCATTACCACATCAGATATTATGTCAATTTTTTTAAAAAAAGTCCACATCACCCATTACTTCTTCTTCACCAAAATCACCATTAACACCATCATCATTAACACCACCATTAACACCAAAAGTCTACCACTAACACCATCATTATAAAACTCAAATTTTCACCACAATAATTTTTAAAATACACTATAAATTTAATTATCGGAATTACAATACAATCATTAGTATCACAAATTTCAAACACCTCTTCTCTCACAAACAAAACGCACATCCTTTCACTGTAATTACATAACAAATTGATTGTCAATAAAGCATATTGCACAGCTCTCGATAACCCATTTTTCAAGAATTTTATCAAAATTTTTAATAGTCCACCAAATTTTATCAAAATTTTCAATAGCATTCGGAATCAGTATTGTTGGGGATACGCACACACAACACTATCCAAAGGGTCTTCCATTTTTCTTTCATCCAGAGAACAACACACACAGCTACATCACACCCGATCGAAAAATAGAAAAGGCATAAAGAGAGTAGAGAGACGAGAGAGGGGGAAACAGAAAGAAATCGAGAGATAAAGAGAGGAAACAGAGACAGTGATCAGAGTGGGGGGAGCGGCCTTTTTTTTTGGTGACGTTGTCACCGGAATAATAGCTTCAATAAGATTCCGGCCAGAGCAGTAACAACTTCCTTTCTCTCTTTTACTAACTTTTCAATTCCTTTTTAAAACCATAAAATTCTTCTTCTGAATTCATCGCAATCGTAAAATTCGCCAATTTTTCTTTCGTATATAGCTAAATTTTGTACAAATTTAGTGTGTGTGTGAACAAAAAAAAAAAAAGTTGGTGGAGCTTTGGAAAAATTTGATCAGACACTAGCAATGGAAAAATCGTATAGAGCTTGCTTTTTGTGTTTCACCATTTTTTTTCAACCTACGTCGATTCAAGACAGGGTTGAAGGCGAGAAAATTTGCGTGAGGTGGGGGGAGGGTAGGGAGTATTAAAGAATTTTTTTGATTTTGGACGAACCTCTTTTTTTTTTTAATTAAATTTTATTTCCACGCCAGATTTAGGATGGAAATAGTTTCACTTTTTTTATAGTTTAGACGTGTAATAGAACACTATGATAGTTTAGGTGTGACCTAACTTTTTCGTGTATAGTTTAGGGTGAAAACGATTATTTTTCATGTTAATTTTGTCATATGACACTTATGCGCGGAGGCACAAATGCCAATTGGTAAAGGGGTTCTCAAATTTTCTTTAGAAATTTCATGAAGTATATTTTTATCATAAGTTTTTATCGTAAGTAAGTTATTACCTTAATAGGAAAGACTCATCAAGTATATCTTTATCATAAATTTTTATCCTAAGTAAATTGCTACTTTAATACGAAAGAAGATTTGTAGGAAATATTATATAAAGGGTGATGAAAAAGGTTTTCAAACACAATAAATTTTATGAAAAAAAGCTTTCATTATAACACAAGTTCATGAGAAAAAGGTTTTCATTATGAAAAAGTTTGTCACCGTGAAAAAAGTGTTTATCATGAAAAATATTTTTATTATAAGATTGAAAGTGTGTGAGTTTAAAATCGAATCAAGAGAGGAAATATATTAACGGAAGAATTGTTTTCTTGTTATGTTTATTGTGAGTTGAAATTTTTAAGAAAAATCTCAATATAATATTGTTAATCCAATTTATTTGTGAGTTTTGTTGATCAAGGATTTGATATCAAGGATTAATCTCGATGTGAATACATGTAGTCTTCATACTATCAATGAAATTCTGAGATTCAACTATCGTCATCAAATTTATTTTGAAACCTCTTCAGTATATAGGGGTGTGTTTGGTATGAAGGAAAATATTTTTTCAAAAGTGTTTTTCAATTTTCTTATGTTTGGTTGGTTTATATGTTTTGGAAAATATTTTCCAAACTAACTTATTTTTCTTAAATCTAAGGAAAATGGCTTCCCTTCAAAAAGTAAGGAAAATATTTTCCAAAACTCTCTTTCAACCTCACTTTAAAGTTGAAATGTTTATACAATTCTCAAAATCATCTACCTCGCCTCCCGCCCCCAATACCCTATCACCCCACCCCTGTCCCTACCCCTACAACCGCCCCCCAAATTTAATTATTTTAAAAAATATTTCAAAAATTTTTCTTAGTCCATCCCCTACCCCATCCCACCCCTACCCCTACCAGTCCCCCTCCAAAAATAATATCTACATTTTATTAAAATTTTTAAACTTTTCTCCTAACCCCTCCCCCCTCACCCAACCTCAAAAAAAAAAAAAAAAAAAAAAAAAAAAAATTTAAAATTTTTCTCTCCCCCCTCATTCTCCTTCCTTGGCCCCAGCTCCTACTAACCCCCGGGCCCCTGCCAATTTTTTAAATTTTTTTTCTTAACAAAAAAAATTCAAAATTTTTTCTTATGTCACCCCTACTACCTATTCTGACACCCCAAGCCACCCGTCAACCAACCCTCTTCCTAAAAAAAGATTTAATTTTTTAAATTTATTTTTTAAAAAAGGATTCTAAAATGTATTTTTACGCTTTAACTAAACACTAAAATGTATTTTTTGAAAAATATTTTTTCATTCACCAACCAAATACTGGAAAATACTTTTCGAAAAATATTTTTCATCCACCAACCAAACATAAGAAAACAAGTAAGAAATCAACTTGTTTTTCAGAAAAACATTTTCTAGAAAAATCTTTTCCATGAAAAACATTTTCGTTCGTATCAAACACACCCTAGATCATGTCTAGGTTGCTTTTTTCTTCCTCGTTACAGACACTCTACAATCCCACATCCATTCCTCTTATTTTAATTTGGTTTAAAATTTGTTTAGTCTCCTGTTATTTTAATTTGGTTTAAAATTAGTTTAGTCTAAAGAAGTTTTAGGAAATGTCATCGACTTTTTGTGGTTATATATTCGTATTTCAACTACTTTTTTTAAAAGTTCATTTTTAAAAAGAGAATTTTGTGTTTGGCAATATATTCAAATTTCATTTATGAAGAGATATTTAAGTTTGAATTGAGAGAAAGGGAAGAATTTCGCATTTAACTAGATATATAGTTGTCCTAAATGACAGAGACGAATTTAAAAACTAAAATGGATTTGTGGATTTCTGGATGCACAGTAACTCAACTAGTAGATACTTCATTCGTCCCAAATTATTCGTCTCAAATTTTCTAATTTAATTTTCCATTTTATTTATCTTTTTTCATTAA
Organism: Capsicum annuum; assembly: GCF_002878395.1. Classification (NCBI taxonomy): domain Eukaryota; kingdom Viridiplantae; phylum Streptophyta; class Magnoliopsida; order Solanales; family Solanaceae; genus Capsicum; species Capsicum annuum. The sequence continues at coordinate 12,059,088 of NC_061119.1, read as the reverse complement.
TCAAGAAAAGACTATTTTTTCCATGTTTTATCCTTTGTATTAATTATTTTTTCTTCAAATTAAAATGTAAATATCATTTAATAGAAATACTATGATAAACTAGACACATTATTAATTATTTTTTTTAATCAATGTGTCATCTCAATTTGAGACAGATAATTTAAAACGAAGAAAGTAATAGATATATAGCTATCCTAAATGGGAGAGGCAAATTTAAAAACTTATCGGGATTTGTGGATTTATGAATACACAGTAAATTAACTAGATACTAGATATATAGCTATCCTAAATGGTAGAGGCGAATTTAGAGATTTACTTTGATTTGTGAATGTTTAGATGCACAATAACTTTCGTCACGTGGCATTTCAAATCTTCTTCATCTGGGTCGTTCGTGTGAGCAGCTGGTTGTTCATCAAGAGAGGGAAATGGGGTGGGGTTTCGGGAGGAGGAGTTGATGGAGCGGATGCGCTGAAACAAAGAAGGACTACTGTTCGTATGATGATGAGTAGTTAAAGGGGAATTAAATGGATCAGGAAAAGACAAGTTTACAGACCTCACACGCTGTAACAGAGATGGAGTTCGGGGGAGTGGACTTTCACCCTCTCGTTGTTTCTTGTCACTGTTATTATTATTATTATTATTTCTGAATGTGGAAGTAATGAGAATAGTAATAATCATGAGGTTCAAGATGAAGAAGAGAATAGTGGGAGTCAACCAGCTCAACACATATATCATGATGACGACGGCAAATAAGGAGGAAGGTAGAGGGAGTTAGGGTTACAAGTTAGCAACCTAGGAGAGTTTCTATTTATAAAATAGAAAATGAATTTTACTTAGACACAAAATTTATGAAAATAAAGAATACTTTTCAATTTTGTCATCTTAAATTAAATTTGTATCAAATGTATCAAAATATCCTTTAATCTTGTGGTACTAAACATATCATGTGTAAAGTTAAAATTAAAGTATTGTAAAAAAAAAGAGGTTAACTATTTGTAAGCGAACTAAAAAGAAAAGTAGATTAATCCTTTTGAAACGAAGGGAGTACTAGATAAGTATGTTCGTGCTCTACACTGTTTGTATATATATAAGTAAATGAAAAATTTTAAGGTGGGTGAGGTTCAACCAATAAAAGTTGTGTGAGTTTCTCCCCTCATTTGACAAGTGAAAATATGAGTCCCACAATCATTTTATCCCTTTTTATTTCATTTTGTCTCTTATTTTTTTTCTCTATTTCCTACGTTTAATAATATTTATTTATTATTAACTTGATATATAATTAAAAAATAATAAATAATAAAGATAATTTTACTATACCACGTTTGAATATTATAAAATTTAGTTCTTTAGTAAAGAAATTGAGTAAATTAAATAAAAACGAATAAATAGTTATTGAATTTTCAAACTGGACAAGTATTGTTAGACATATATTTTTTAGTAACATGGACAAGTATTGTTGGACAACATAAGTGATAAATTTGTAGTTGTATTTGATATAATTTTTGTAAAATATATTTAAAATAATGTTAATACATGAATTTACTTAATTAAAGCATCAAAACTGAAAAATGAGCTGGAAAAAAATATCATAACCTATTTTCTAAATTTGAATGCACCTTCAAGTTGGATTAGAAATTTTCATTGTTAAATACTGATTTTAAATAAAACAAAAAGTTATTTCAAAAAAATCATAATTTTATTAATTTGCAAAACCTTATATATGAAATTAGCTTACACATAAGTCATAACACATATAAGGTTTTGGGAAAAATCGGATAGAGACACACACAAAATATTATTACAGTAATTATAATTTTTCATTTTCTATCCAAATTTAGAAAATAGGTTATAACATTTCTTTTTCAACTCATTTTTCATGTTTTATGAGTAAATTCATGTATTAACATTCTTTTAAATCTTTTTTACAAAAAAATATATCAAATACAACCAAATTTATTATTTCCGTTGTCCAACAATACTTATTCATGTTATTCAAAAATATTATGTTTAACAATAGTTGTTCAGTTTAAAAAATCAATAATATTTTACTTATTTTTATCCATCTTACTCAATCTCTTACTAAAGAGCTAAATTTATGATACTCAAACATGATATAATAAAATTATTTTTTAATGATGTATCAAATTAAAAGTGAACAAATATATTAGACGAAGGAAATAGAAAAAAAAATAAGAGAGAAAATGAAATAAAGAAGGATAAAGTGTGAGACAAAGTCAATGTGGAACCCATATTTCCACTTGTCAAGTAAAGGGTGGAGACTCCCTCAACTTTTATTGGTTTAACCTCATCCATCCTAAAATTTTTCTAAGTAAATACATTTTAATACCACAATGTCACTATGACGAACATATCCATAAGATCCCAAATGTATGTTTTATACAAACGTAGGAATATTATATTATTGGATGCTCACATGACATTCATTTCAATATCACGTTGATTGCTGTCTATTTACATTGACATATGTGCATTTATAAATTCTACAATAGCAGATGCATTTTTTCTTTCTGCTGTAATCAATCTCTTGAGCATTCATGATCAATACCTGTTAAATTAAATTTAATGATTAAATTAGTTTAAAAATTTAAAATCTAAATCTAAACACATTTTTTCATTGTAAAAATGTATTCTTTCCAATCATGATTCACAAAATTTGTACACATTTATTATGTCACACATTTGTACAATTTTTTTTCTTACTTTACTCTTTGCATTAATTATTTTTTCTTCAAATTAAAACGTAACTATTATTTAATAGGGATACTATGGTAAACTAGGCATGTTATTAATTATTTTTTTTAATCAATGTGGCATCTCAATTTATGATACTCAAACATGATATAATAAAATTACGATACTCTTTACTAAAGAACTAAATTTATGATATTCAAACATGATGTAATAAACTTATTTTTTAATGATGCACTATAAAAAAAGGATATAATTGCGGGAGTTTATTTACAGAGGTTATTTTAATCCCTGTAAAATTATATTAAATGTGAGGGTTAAAAATTCACCGCTAAAAATTATATAATTTATGGGAATTTTAACTTCCGCTAAACATAAAAAAAAATACCATAAAAAATTATGTAATTTACGGGAGTTTTAACACCTGCTATTCATCGCCAAAAACAGGGTTCAAATTAAATAAAACTCCCGCTATACATAAAAAAAAATAAATAAAAAAAATACCCGCCCCCTTTTTTTTCCCCCCCCCCCCCCCCCAAAGACATTTGTCTCTCTCTCACTTTCCCCAAATCATCGAAGTTCAATGTGAAGACGAAACAACTACTTCATCAGTGGATATTTGTGAAGACGAACAAGAAGTCCAACAGTGGACGTAATCTTTTCGGAAGCCAGAATCAGATGACAACACCCCTTCATCAGGTTCAATGTTCTCTTGAAAAGGTAAATCGTAAGTTCTATTGTCACTGTACTTTTTATGAGGAAACAAGAATATACCAGAAATTATAGAAATTTCAGATGATGAAGAAGATTCCCATAGCACTACGTCCTTAGAGCAATCTGGCACTATCTCCCAGTTTAGATATCTCTATTGTATGGCTGTTTTTTTGTGTGAAAGTAAAACTTTTGCTTCTTTTTAGTTTGTTCAAACTAACCGAGCTACTTTCTAGCTAGGTTAACTGGAACTTTGTAATTTATTTCAGTTTTGTAATCCTCCTGAAACTGGCAAAGGAGCTTATTGTTTGGGTAAATCTTTGTTGTAGGATTTATAAAGAGAAGTGGATATATTTTGGGATGGTCGAGTTAGAACTGCTGATATTCAATTTAAAATGAAATACTCTATAATTTTTGATTTTGACTTGGCTTAGATTGGAACATCTTGGCTTATTGATGTGAGGATACTCTGATATAACTGCAAAATTTTTGGCATTTAACTGCAATTTGGAGCACCATGTCTTGGCGGATGCTCCACTTTGTGGGAATATGTTATATTTTTGTTGTCGTCGTCCCACGATACCATGTATAGACATTGTATTGCTGGTGTTGGTTGCAATGTACAAAAATGCATATGAAGAGTTAAACCAGTTGGAAATGTAACCCTTTCATTCTGCAAAAGGAAATTGTGGAGATACTACAATAGAAATTTAACATGCATAACCTCATCCTTATGTTGCTTCTTGATGTATCAGGTTTACGGCATTTTCTGAGTTGTTATCTATTCTGGCCTTGGGCACGATTCCTTTATTGAAGGTCGAAAAGATCAGCCAAGCGATTAGTACACGCAGCCTTACCATAGAAAACTCAACTACATTATCAAGCCCTGTTGCCACCTTGTCTTTCAGTGCAACTGTTGCATTTGAAGTTCAAAGTCCATCAAGAATACAGGTACCTTCTTCAGTGTGTTACTTGTAATATATCATATGCAAAGATAGAACATGATCAATCTGCTTAGTACAGTCGAGTAAGAATAACTATCGCGGTGATGCAGAACAACAAAGAGATTATCTTGATAAACCTCCATAAGTTTTTGGAGTATTTTCCAATGGTGGTCGAGAAAACACTCTTTGTACATTGAGACTAATCAGTACTTGCCTTTTCAGGTTAGATTCAAAGAAGGGGACAACGACACTTAAGCCACCGGCAGAAAATATGGAAATCTTAGGCCAAAACATAAGTTTGAATCCTGAGACTTGCTAGTAGGATATGTGAGAGATAGTTCATAATGTACTGCTTGCGTTTCAACTTTATGATGTTTTGGAAATGTACGTGACCTCTCCTTTTATGTAGGATATGTGAGAGATATTTTCCTTTTCAGACTCTAGGAAATAAATGAAACATAGAAAATATGTGATTTCAGAAAATTGTTAAGACCCACTCAGAAAAATTTCCAATGTGGAGCAGATTTAGGAAAGGACTCGAACTTGTTCCCCGCATTACCTAGTTGAGATGAAAAGATGCGTAACTCCATCAGTCAATGAGGTTTTGCCTTTGAGTTTTTCTAGTTAAAATTCGACTTAATTCTCTCTTATAATGTGTCTGAAATATGGGGACTCTATTTTCTTCTCTTTTAGCACATACTGCTTTCAATGTTCTGCAATATTCATATGGCATGTGATTAGGTCTCTTTCAATTGTGATGAAGAGGAAGAAAAATGTCTATGCCATTGTTTTTTTTTTTTGGACTCTTCTATGTGGTATTCATTCCCGATCAGCTCTTATGAAGAGGTCAAGAGGAAAGTTTTGCTTTCTTTTCTCCAAATAGAATTCTGAACCATAAATTAATTGGAAAGTAAAATTTTGTTTAGTGAAATATTGTTAAATAATAAAAAATTGGAGGACATCCTGGCCATTGACAAACCCATAGTTTTCTTACAATGTTAGAAGTCTGCCTTGGGTGATTTCTAGGTTTCCTCTGATTCCTATCTATTTGAATGTTGAATTGATATCATTAACTTGATATCCATTTTCCATTTTGAGAACTTGGTAGTTTATAATGTATTGTTGCTAATAGTAATTTGAGAAAAGTTCCTGTTGTCTTTATTTTTCTTTGGCTTTTAACGTAGACAAGCAATGTCTTCTTTAAGACAGCACTTTGGATGTTGCTGGGTTGGTCTTCAACTTCTGAAACTTGTTCAAAGAGTCATGTTTATTTTCAAATGATTCATGATGAACAGATGTTGGAAATTACATATACTTCTAGTTTAATGCTGCAGGAGATCTTGGACAAAATCGTGGACATAGATTCTGGTTCATTTCATTATTAAGTTCTTGTACTCTCGTTATTTTTCTTTGGGACTTTGGATTGTTTTACTTCAGCCAAGCTCTATCTTGAGGTGAATCACAATTTGAAGGTTAGCTTCTTCATTCTTATTATTGTGTAATTGGGATGTGCTTATTGTGTTATGTTTTAGCTATGCTTGGGGCCAATGACCATGTAAACCAACATTTTCCATTCTTGAACTTAGTAAATAATACTCGTATAACATAACATTATCCTAGTTGTTCTGCCTTATTCGACATTGTTATTTACTCTATGATTCAATCACTACGTTTTGAATTGTGTGCTATTAGTGTGGGGATTTCTTAGTTACCAAATAAATAGATGTACTGGTTTTGCTTTTAAGGGGGAAGATTTTCCATCATTGTTAATTGATTATGGTCGTTGAACTTATTTTCTATGTCTGTAAAGTTAGTCGCGTTGTGGAAAAATTAACTCAGACATCATAATTTTATGTTAGAGTAATTTTTCATAAGATATTTTGTTATGTACGTTCTTTGTCAGAGTTCATTAATTTATTTATTTTCTATTACGTTCACTTTTCTCATTTATGAAATCTTATAGGTGATATTTAGCATATTCATCAAATTCTTCAATGAATAGATCTTGCATTGGAATGCCAAGAAACACGCCAGAGTATTTGCTTGGTTTGAATCAGTTTCTAGATTTTGAATTTACCAATGGAGCTATAGGAGATAAAATAAAGTGCCCATGTACTATATGTGGTTTCAAAAAGTGGCAAACAAAAGAAGTGGTGTTTCACCATTTGATGAATAAGGATTTCCCTAAACATTACGTCACTTGGGTTGTGCATGGGGAAATAGAAGTCTTGCCTAATTCCAGAAACATAGAGGTCACTCAAGGTCACTCAAGATGCACAACCTTTTGAAAATCCTATTGAATTATTGATTAATGAAGCATTCGGGGGTTTAAGGCATGAGACTGTTGATGCAGGTCCGTTACAAGTAGCAGGAGAAGAAGAAACTTTACATGATTTGTTTGGTTCAAATTACAAAGATTATTTTGAATTGCTTAAAGATGGAAGTGAAGATTTGTATGAAGGATCCAAGTATTCAAAGTTGGAATTTTTGTTAAAGCTTTATCACATTAAGTGTTTGTCTGGATTAAGGGATAGGAATGACTATGCTGCTAGATCTACTCAGGAATGCATTTAAATTTGCAAAGATCCCTATATCTTTTTATGAGGCTAAGAAAACTATCAAGAAGAAGAAGTTGTGCCTTGATTATATCAAGATAGATGCTTGCTCAAATGATTGCATGTTGTACTGGGAAGATGATGTTAATGCAGAATCATGCATGTAACTTCTAGATGGAAGCCTGAGAAGGATAGCAATCTTGATCATGCTCCTAGTACAAGTAAGAAACAAAAAAAGAAGCAAAAGAAGCCTGCAAAAGTTTTGCGCTACTTTCCATTAAAACCAAGATTACAAAGACTGTTTATGTGCTCTAAAATTGCAGAGCATATGAGATGGCATGCAGAGGATGATAATAAAGATGGGATCTTAAGGCGCCCTCGAGATGGTGAAGCATGGAAAAGGCTTGATACAAATTATCCTGAATTTGCTTCTGATCCTCGAAATGTTCGATTAGGACTAGCTAGTGATGGTTTCAATCCTTTTGGAGCAATGAGTACTAACTATAGCATTTGGCCAGTGGTTTTGTTTCCATACAATCTTTCTCCTTGGTTGTGTACGAAATAATCAAATTTTATCCTCTCAATGATCATTCCAAGTCCACGTACAGTAGGGAATAACATAGATGTATATCTACAACCACTTATTAAGGAGTTGAATGAGTTGTGGAGTGAAGGTGTGGATACTTTTGATTCATCAAAGAATAACACTTCTGTGGACAGTTAGCGATTTTCCTAGACTTGATATCTTATCTGGTTGGAACACGCATACTGGTCTTGCATGTCCTTGTAATTTTGATGCAGAGCCTTGTCGACTTCTCCATAGTAGAAAGGGGTGTTTTATTGTCCATCGTTGATTCTTGGCAAGAAATCATAAATTTAGACTTATGAGACAACGTTTTGATGGAAATGCGGATGAGAGGGCCCCTCCAAAGAAGTTATCCGGGTCAGAAATTTTGCAGTTGGTGAAAGATATCAAAGTCACATTTGGAAGACAATCAGAGTTGCAGAAAAGAAAAAGGAAAAAGAATGTTTGGGAAGATGCAACTCAACAATGGAAGAAGAAAAACATATTCTTTGATCTTCCATATTGGGAGTTTAATCCATTGCCCCATAATTTAGATCCGATGCATATTGAAAAGAATGTGTTTGACAATTTTATATACACATTGTTAAATGATAAAGAAAAGTCGAAGGATCATGCTAAGGCTCGAAGAGATCTACAAGATATGGGCATAAGGCGTGATCTTTGGGTCGACGAGAATGATGAGTGTAAACTTGCTGCCTTTGCAATTCCAAAGAACAAAAAAGTGGCCTTCCTTAAGACTTTAAAGAACATCTCAGTGCCGGATGGTTATTCAAGTAATATATCTCGTCGTATTGATTTGGATCAAAAAAGAATTTTTGGATTAAAAAGTCATGATTGCCACATTCTTATGCAACAGTTGTTACCCATAGCAATTCGCAATGTGTTTCCAAGACAGGTTGTTGCAACTTTGGTTGAGTTTTCTTCCTTTTTCAGGCAGCTTTGTGTGAAAAGTTTAAGTCTTGCAGACTTAAACAAGCTACAAAATTGAATTGAGGAAACTCTTTGCCACTTAGAGATTTTGTTTCCTCCATCATTTTTTATTGTAATGATTCATCTAACTGTTCATCTAGTTGATGAGGTAAAAAAAGGTGGCCCGGTACATTATCGCTAGATGTATCCTGTTGAAAGGTAAGATGTTCGTTATTCAAAATCATTTTAGTTGATTTTGTTGTAGTATTTCAACGTTAATGATTCTTCTTACACATTAATATTTTTGGGTATAGATTATTGGTCCATTTTAAGTCCTCTGTAGGGAACAAATCACAAGCAGAAGGTTCCATAGCTGAAGGTTACATAGCATAAAAAGCTCTTACTCTTTATTCTCGTTATTTTGAAGAAATTGAGTCACGATTAAATCGACCTAAACGTGTAAATGATGAACCAAGCCAAAATGAGGCTTCTGAAAAGTCAAGTATGTTCTCTCAACAAGGTAAGCATGTTGGAGGCTTCATAACAGAATCACTGACTCATTTGGAGAAAACACAAGCTCATCGATATGTGTTACTCAATTGTGCGACCGTGAAGCCATTTATTGAGTAAGAAATCTACATTGATTTGATTTGTAAGATATGTTTTGAGCAATTGGATTAAAATTGCAAATTATACTGCCTTTATAGTGAATTTAGAGATTACATCAGAAAAAGTACAAAAGGCCGAAGATTTTCAACAACAGAGGTAGAGAGAAGAGTTAGTAATGAGTTTCCTGATTGGTTTCCTAAGCAAGTGAGTGAATGATATTAGAATTTTTTAATATAGCTTTCTTATATCAATTTATTAATTTTGATAAAAGTGTTTTATATATTTAGATTATGAATTCGGATATAGCAGATACTATTTCTGATGAGATGAAGTTCTTAGCACAAGGTCCAGCCCGAGATGCAAGAAGATTCAGTGCTTATAACATTAATGGATTCAAATTTCGAACTTTGTCTAGAGAACAAGGATTAAAAACTCAAAATAATGGAGTTTTTCTTGTCTCGTAACATTTCTTGTGTCGCATCTAGTGCAGATAGACATGCAACACAAGCAGACCTACCATATTATGGAAAGTTGGAAGATATTATTAAGCTTAATTATTATGATCAATTTAGGGTTGTTCTTTTTAAATGCTAGTGGGCCGACACTACTCGGAACAGAGGGTTCAAAATAGATGCTTGGAAGTTTAATTGTGTCAACTTTTCCAAATTGATCATACCGTTGATCGTGTGGATGATGTCCCATATATTAAAGCATCACAAGCAAATATGGTCTACTATGTTGATGATGAAAATGATAAAAAATGGAGTGTGGCTGTACATCTAAAACCAAGTGATTTGTTTGACATGGGAGAGGTTGATGAAGAGGAAATATATGAGAATGTGCCATACCAACAACAAGAATTTGGACTGTTTTTTGATGTTGATTACGAGAATGTCCAAATTGCAATAGATGAGCATATGTCTGAATAGATATATCATTATTTTTTAGTTTCCTTTGGCACTTTGTTTTTCTCGCTTGATTAGTGTTTTTTTTCAAGACTTTCTATTTTTTGGCTATGAAAGTTATCTTTCTTCTTTATATAATTCTTGATCTTTCTCATTTACAACTAGAGGATAGTATGGTCACTTGTGGGTAGTAGCGTGTGCATTTTTCTGGTATGTTATGTGGTTTCTTATCTCAGGGCAAAAAACTAAGGACAGGAACTGATTGGTGGTCTTGATTGGACTGTTTAAAGAAACTTCTTTGAGAGCCAGGTAACAGAGTGGTTTTCTCGTTTTGATTATGCATATACATTTGTTTTGTTTCTCTATTCTTAGTGTTTAATATTAAAAAGATCTTCTGGTATGTTTTGTGGTTTCTTATCTCAGGGCAAAAAACCGGAGGACGGGAACTGATTGGGGGTTTTGATTGTACTGTTCATAGAAACTTCTTTGGGATCTAGGTAACGGAGTGGTTTTCTCGATTGGGGGTCTTGATTGTACTGTTTACAATATATGTTATGCTCGTTTATTCTATGATGAGTGAGTTGCAAAATGGTTCTTATAATTAAAGTCAATGTATGCGTTTTTATGGGTAAACCTTTGGGAGAGAAAGTATTAGGTTTCTTGATTGCAATCTTGTAGCCAAAACTTTAGATATAGTCTTGTATAGTACAGTACAACATGAAATTGATCTGAACTCTTTCATTGTTATTGGATTAGGTGTCGTAGGAACCAACGTAATGGCGGCACAATTAGTTGCTCTATAAAATCTTTCCATTGCAGAAAAAGTCCCTGACTGCCTGAACAATGGCTCCCTTAAATAATTGGCCATGCTTTCTTGAAGAAATGGGCACTATATCCATCAACACCAGGTGCTTTATCATACCTAATAGCCTATAAACCATCCTATATTTCTTGTTCAGTAGCGTCTTCGATGAGCTGCAATTTCTGTGCCTGGAATAACTGAGGTCCATTCTGCATCAGTCATTGTCACTTTCATAATTCTACCAATTACTCCTCTGTATAACCATATAATTTTGGATTTTGATACCATCTACCTATGTTTGGGTGTGCATTGCTCTCTCGGAGGTTGCTTCTTTGTCTCTTCTGTCCCAATTGTTGTCACATTGGAGTAATCCAAGAAGTAGATGCTTATTTTGGATTGTCCTTCGTTGCATCGAAAACAACACGAATTAGATATTTCTGTATTGTTGCTATGGGCAAGTTTCCTCAGCATTGATATTATCTCCGTTATGGTGGTCTTATCAAGTTCTCAATTTGTGTGTAGTTCTGACTTCGGATTACTTATTTCTTCTAAGATAATGTATGTAATTATGACTATCTATCTCCCAAAGAAAACTTTGTTCATAGCGGTTTATTGTGCCATTTTCGAACTTTGTTGATACATATCTTACTATAGCTTACTACAGCTTGCATCTGTTCATACATGTCCATAAATTAGAAAATTTGTCTCACATTCAACAGATATATATTTAACTAACTTTCACTTGGAACAAAATCCTAAACAATAGTATTTTGCCAACATTTTATGCATCTTCTTTACTGTTCATCATAATCAGCGGAAGCACATTGCATGTGAGATGTCTTCTTACCTCGTTGTACCCAAAATCCCAACGATGATGGGCTATTATCTTTTTCAGCAGTTCTCATCATGAACTCTAGCAATTTGATGTGAACAGGCTTTAACAGGGAGCAGGTTTATTTTCAGAAGTTTGTTTGCATGAACTGGCGTTTGATTCTCCTTCTGATTGTGTTTGTTTTCCAGTTTGTGAACTACCTCCTTTCGATTCAGAGCTTTCTGCTTGTGAGACTACATTCTAGTACTGAAGTGTGCCTTTTTTAGAGTGGTAAAAGTTTCTTTGCACAAGATGACAGATAATATTGTATCATTCTGTAAGTCCAAAGAGCAAAATTGAATAGTTCAAACCAAGAGCAAAGAATCTGGTAAACACCACACCCCTCACCCCCGCGATTGTTACTGATCATCTTCCTCTAAATCCTGTTATAAATCTCAGGATGCCAGCAAAATCTGATACCGTTTTCACTTTAGAGAAGCTACCTTGCTTCTTGGTCTCAATGTAATGGACTAGGAATTTGCTCTGTTCATCACCATTTGTCTGCAGCAACATGATAAAAGGGATAGTTAATAAGGAAATATAAAATATTGGGAGGACAAAACAACCATGCCTAACATATAACACTTTGTCAAAAGCTCAGTTAGAAACTTTCCCTTTTTCCATCAGGATCCAGAATGACAAGTTAAATAGGAAAGATAAAAAAGCTTGATCCAGAACATGGATAGTTACCTCAAATGCAAAGAAACCGCCAGGTTTCAACATCGAAACAGCTCCATCGCAGAGATGGATAAGGTCATTCATACCACTTGCCCCACCGTCTAACGCTAGTCTAGGTTCATGTCTACCAACTTCAGCTTGTAGTCCACCAATATCTTTGCTTGGAATATATGGTGGATAATCTTTTTAGAAGTATCATCTGTTTAAATGTGTCCTAATGTTTACATATACCAGGTATTATACGCATGCCTCATAATATTTGATACAACAAGAAGGTTGTATGGAGTAATCTTCTTTGTTGGTTTTCAGCATGACTTTTTCACTATGTATTTGTTTTATAAACTAGTTTTTTTATATGTTTTTCTTGGGCTGAGGATCTATCGGAAACAACCTGTCTACCCTCACAAGTTAGGGTAAGGCTGCATATACACCACCCTCCCCAGACCCTACTTTTGAGATTACACTAGTATGTTGTTGTAAATAACTTATTTTAGTCAATGAAAAAGGATCTGTAGGGTTGTGTTCGTTGTTCAGCTGTTCCATACTGCACACTATAGATTATGAGCTCCTCAATAAATGGAAAGGGAAAAAAGTAAGAGAAAAAGCGCAAGACAGAAGAGAGCATATACTTCATAGGTCTGAGAGCTTTGAGCATATTCAAGACAGAAGACAGAAGAGAGCATTTGCTACATAGTTCTGAGAAAAAGCGCAACGCCTTTGTATTCTTCAGTTTTCAAGGACTTTTGTATAGGTCTGAGAGCCTTGAGTTTTAGCCCAAATTACTTTCATAGCTCCACCTTCATATCTCTTCTTCCAAGAGCAAGAAAACAAGCATGAGTAGTCTACTGTTCTACTGTTGCTTATAATTATTTGATTAATATGCTTTAGTGAAGTCTACTGTAGTTGTGTTATAGTGTTACTACTATGAGGTGTAACTTCCCAAATGTCATCTTACTAATCACTACATTATTTACTGCAGATATGCCAAGGTTCAAGCGGTTGCCGAAAAAGCAAAAACTAGGTCCGTCAGAATCTACATCACAAGGTACTGAATCAGCACCTATTTTTCTGGAAAAAACAAATTTGTCTCCACCAATTCAGTATGCACCACAACCATCTCGACCAGTTTATTCAGCATCCCGTCCAGCTCTTATAGATCAGGACACTTCACGTCCGGGTCCGACAGTTTTCCTGAATCACAACCATCTCTGTCAGTTCACTTGACATCACATCCATCTCCTGTTGGTCGGGACTCATCACAACCATCTCCTGTTGGTCGGGACTCATCACAGCCATCTCCTGTTGGTCGGGACTCATCACATCCATATCCGGTTGGTCGGAACTCATCACAACCATCTCGATCAGTTCACTCTATATCACATCTGGGTTTGGAAAATCAGGACTCATCACAGTCATCTCGGTCAGTTCATTCTACATCACATTTGACTCCAACAACTCAGGACTCATCACAACCAGCTCCAACAGATGAGGCTGCACCCTAAAAACGTTCTAGACGTGAATCGAATACGCATTGGGTCGTAGACGCAATAGGTAAATACTTCTGACTATCAATACATATTCAATAGACCTTTCTGAGCCAATGTAATGTCTCTCAGAGCTTCACCCAATCTTTTTTCTTATAACAGATTCAAGAAATAATGTCAAGAAAATCAAAGTGAAAGCTAAGCAAGTACTGAATTTAACGAGTGAAAAACGTATCGTGGTTAAGTTTGATGTTTATGATGAACCATTTGGGGAAGCACGTAGCCTAGTTTTGCGCTTTTGTGGAATATTAGCGTGTGATTGCTCTTTATTTCCAATCAACTTTGAGAAATGGTCGAGTTTACCTATGACATACTTCAACCGCGTCTTCGAACATATTATAAAGGTATTTTCTCTAAAATCTGACGACTATACCATTGGTTAATTTTGTCGTTGAATTTTATATTTGCATGTAGTAGAAAAGCTAACAAAATTTTTTATTTTGAAGCCCAAATTCTTCTTTGACACAGCCGAATCAATTGCTCGACAACATGTTTCTTTATCTATTGGAAAAAAGTGGGCTGCAAATAAGATTAACATGTGGAATGATGTTGATGATCCACTTAAAAGTAAAGCTCAGATTTTGGATAAGGTGCCTGATGGAATCCCACCGGATTAATGGATTTCTTTTATTGAATACAATTTTAAAGAATCAACAAAGGTATTTATGTAAATGAATTTCTTTATAGTTGTATAATTATTTTTTTCTAATTGAGTTTTAAATATATTTTTGTAAGAAAATGCGTCAAAAGAACCGTAAAAATCGACAGAAACAGATAATTCCACACGCTGGTGGCTCCAAAGCCAATACTACAAGAAGGGCTGAAATGGTGAGTGAATTAACCTCGAATGTAATTATTCCTAACTAGTAAATTATTTTAATTATGTTTTTTAATTTATAGATGGCCGAGACTGGACAATGGCCTGGACGAGCACAAATGTACATTGCTACTCATACGAATCAAGATGGAGTATATGTTAATGAAGCGGCAAAAGAAATATGTGTGAGTTATACTTATGTGCCATAGATTCTTGTAGAGTAATCAACCACGGTATGCCAAATAAATTTCTATTTTAAATTTATTTTGACAACAAATTTTCTATATGCAGGAAAAAATTAAGTTAGCATTGAGCCAAAGCGCCATGGATGAGTCTCAAGTTTCGTCAAATGATGCTGTTGGTAAGGTTCTAGGGCCAGAGCACTCTGAAAGGGTGAGATGTTTGGGATTAGGAGCTGTTCCTAGTAGAGTTTTTAAACAAGATAGACCTCATTTTGGTGGTACAAGTGCTTCAAGTAGTGGAGGTTCTTGTTCGTTCCAATGTCGATAAAACTTTGCTCAAATGATGAATTCTCACAATCAGATAATGAGTGCTTTGAAGACATATATGATAATGAAAGAAGGAACGATACCGGAACAATTTGTGGGGCTCTTTGATTCTCCTTCAATGGTTTCTCCCACAGTCGTAAGTAAAGTTCTCTTTACTTCTTTTTTGAGGCCATTTGTTCTGTTGTGTCCTTACCTTATCAGTTCTGGCATTGACTTCACCAACATGACTGCTCAGTTCTGCCCCATCCATAACCTTAATATGATCGGTAGAGATGTTAGCTGCATTATTGTCTAGAGTTGTTTCTTATGTGAATTATTGTTGGCTGGAAAACAACATTGATTTTCTTCATAGGTGTCTGTCCACTAAAGTGAAGGGCTGTTGTCCAGAAATCAGAAGCTTCAACTCCTGTAATCATCATCCCTCCTCTTAACATTGCAAGCTTCTGATTTCTGGATTGTCTATCTAGCTAGCAGAAAATAAAATCTTACTGCATGTGATTAAGTAAGAAATGTGTGTACAAGTATATATGAGAGCTAGTGAGCTAAAAGAGAAACAAAAAAATGGTGGTAGAGTGAACTAGTTATAGAAAACTTGGATACAAAGATTTGTAAAATTTATGTATTATTAAATAGTAAAATTTAAGTTATGAAATAACCAATTACATTCAACAACATATAAATTATTGACACTGGCGTTCATGAGAATATGGACTAATTTCACCTTCTTTGAATATTTATTAAGAATGCTGTAAGTCAGGCCTTAGTTAGAGAGTTTGAAAATTTTCATACCTACAAAACAGCAAGCTATGAGTTTAAGGCATCTGATCCACTTGAAACGGGGCATGAGGAAATCCATAAGAGGTTGCAAGACATGAAAAAATAGTCGAAATTAGCTGGTTATGTGCCTGAGATAGCTCTGTATGAAATTCTTTAAGCTTGCTTCAGCAATTTATAAAAGGAATATTGTTGTTAGAGATATTGCTCATGCAAAGATTATTGGTGACACATTAGGAGCACTTACAACATAGAGACCGGGCAAATTTTCACCGAGGATGTCATGTCTCATTTATGTTATTGAATAGGTTCCTGGACTATTTGCTCGATTGGTATATTTTGCTAGTTGACTGAAAAAAAAGTTGAAGAATATGATCTATGATTTCAAATAGGACAGTGATGCAGCTTTTAATTTCTTCAAATAGAACAGTGATGCAATAAAAACTCTACTAGTAGTTGATAAGCTACAATTACTTTTCACTAGTGAAAAAAAAATAACTTCTTGTTAAAGCATGGTGTTCATATAACTTCTTCTTTATAATAAGGACTGAAAGTTTATCGATTGATTCTTATACTTTGCATTTTTATGTAGCCAAGTGATGCGGCTAGTGGACCTATTTCGCCTATGGATGCAAGGAGATCACGTAATGATAATGATCCTAATGACAATATTTGATTTCGTTGCATTTGTCTTGGATATTCATTTATGATGATGTAATGGTATGGTTGGAGTGAATCTTAGAATATTGAAGGTTTTGTGTTTAAATTTGATTTGGTAGTTTGAAGATACTAGTTAATATTGAAAATTTGGAGTTTGAAGATGTTAATGTTGAAAATTTTATTTTGAAGTTTAATGTTCAATGTATTTTTGATATGCTTGTCAATTACCATGTTTAATTACTTTGTTGTATTAATGATATATGAATTCAATAAATATTGGATGGTAGGTTATGCCTAAATGAACAATTTAATTTGAGCTAAAATTAAAATCTAGTTATTGAAAATTGATGGGTCCTACACAATTTAAAAAAAATAAATTGCGGAGGTTTAAACCCCCACAAGTTTTAAATAAAAATTTATTATAAAAAGAATTAAATTTAGAATCACGGGGGTCAATAATCGACGCAAAATACGCAAAATAATTATGGGGGTCGAAAAAAATCGCCGTAATTCATTTGTGACGGCTCGTATTTCGGGGGTTTTGAGAATCACCGTAATTACATTTTGCGGGGATTTATAACCCCCGCAAATTGTAAAATTAACCCCCACAATTTGACTTGTTTTTTTTAGTGATGTATCAAATTAAAAGTGAACAAATATATTAGACGAAGGAAGTAGAAAAAAAATAAGAGAGAAAATAGAATAAAGAAGGATAAAGTGTAGGACAAGTCAATGTGGAACTCATATTTCCACTTATCAAGCAAAGGGTGGAGACTCACTCAACTTTTGTTGGTTGAGCCTCATCCACCCTAAAATTTTCCTAAGTAAATACATTTTAATACCATAATGTCACTATGACGATCATATCATAAGATCCCAAATGTATGAATCTCATATTACTGGATGCTCACATGACATTCATTTCAATATCACATTGATTGCTGTCTATTTACATTGACATATGTGCATTTATAAATTCTACAATAGCAGATGCATTTTTTCTTCCTGCTGTGATCAATTTCTTGAGCATTTATGATCAATACCTGTTAAATTAAATTTAATGATTAAATTAGTTTAGAAATTTAAAATCTAAATCTAAAACACATTTTTTCATTGTAAAAATGTATTTCTTTCCAATCATGATTCACAAAATTTGTCACATTTATTATGTCACACAATACTAGGAGAATGCCAACAAGAACTGTCTTTGAATACCTCTAACAACACGAACAAGTTGCTTTCTCAGTTATCTGAAACACCATCTTGATCTTGATGCCCTATAGACATTTGAAGAAAGCTTCAACCTTTGCCTCACTAAAATGACACTATAAAAAAAATCAGATCATGATTTCAAAAACAACAAAAACAAATTACAACACACCAAAAAAACAGTCATCTTGTATCTAGCAGGATGAAGTAGCTTCTCAAAGAGAAATGCATTTTTCATTATCTGCAAGTAGTTTGTATTTGTTGTCAACCTGTTGTAAGTACTATATCATGTGTAAACTAATTTAATGACTCATTGCAGCCAGAGCAAAGTTAAATTGAGATATCATTTTTGGAGCAAATTACAACTATAGAGATGCACATGACCAACATAAGTAAAGGAAAATGTAAAGAGACAATAAACTTTACTTGTCAAAAAGGAAAAAGAAAAATAAGCTAAAAGTGAATACTACAAGTAGGTTAATCCTATAACTGTGAATTAATATTTGCTAACAATTTAAACAAATTATATAACCATGAAAAGTAAAAAAATAAATGTTTTGGCACTTAACAGAGTTCAGTAAGTGTTGCAGTCAAGTCGAAATTATTCTAAATATGTCCTGTAAGTCCCTTCATATGATTTGACATTTCACTGCTACTAATATTGCATTGGAAAACCTTCATATGTAGATTTGAATACGAAAATTAAAACTTCCACAAAAAATTGATCTACATAGCTAAGGCTCCTTCAGAAAAGTTTAGATAAACTAAGAAAATAAAGCAGCACTCTTCCTATTAAAAACCATCGCTCAATCTAGAGATTAATTTACCGAAAAGAGTTTTCCTTCTACGCTTCCCTTTAGTTCATTTAAGAAAGAGAAGTCCAATCAAACCAGCAATCTCAAGGAACCTGATATGATCCTGCTTTTCACGGTCCTTCTTAGATTAAATGTAGAGATAAAACATCATGTTAAATATTAGCAATAGAGAACTAAAAACATATTGTATATTGTAAAATCATAAAATCATTGTCTTTTCAACTCTACATCTTGCTCGTCAATGTGCTAAAAAGGCTTTTTTTTTCCTTAAGTGGCATCAGTCTATATAATTCATGTCTTCTAGTATTTTTATCGATTTTTTTGAAAGTTTGATCAGTTTTAAAATCTCTATTACACGACATTTTTTACGGCTCAAATATTTTTAAGAATTCTTGAAAAAAAATAATACAAGTAAAAGTTCATTACACATCCATACCAGGTAATAATTATATTTATGTAAGGCATGTGACCTTTTGAAAAAAATATAAGAGATACTTATTAACAGAGAAAAATAAGCATTTCATGTTCCATATTATATTAAAATCATGAAGAAAAATATTTATAATTAAATTAAAAAATAAAATAAGTTGTACTTACCACACAGTCAAATATATACACGAACGTACAGATAGCTATTATCGAAGAGATGAAACTGCAAAACAGACAGTTCAAGATGTATATATTTAATTAATTTTATTTTTAAATAAATTTTAAAATAAATATACAAAATATTTTATAGAAAAAAAAAGAGCAGATCTTAAAGTTAGGTATTATTGTGATATTTTAAAATCTTCTTTAAAAAGATGAGCTAATCTAAACTTGGTTTCACTGAAATATATTTAAAAAAATAAAAAATTTTAAAAAAATTAAATAAGCTAAAAAATAAATTTTCTTAAAAAGCCTCAAATGAAGAAGGAAAAGTAGCAGCATATATTAATCTAAAGCACGACGAATGCGAAAAAACTTAGGCAATCACTGCGAATGTTTTGAGATACAAGATTTATGATGTATCATTATCTATGTTTTACAATTTCAAAAGCCGATTACATTATATAGATTAATTTTTATTAAAACACATGCTGAAATTAAATAGTTAAAAAAATTCATTCTACCAAAAAAGTCTTTTATAAAAAAAATATAAAAATTATCCTTGTTGAAGGAATAAATAAATATTCGAGGAAAAAAAATAAACGTGAACGTACATAAACTTACATACATATAGATATGTAAGAATTAAAACTGTTGATGAGAGGTGAGTTTATTTTTTTTGGTTAATATGAGGAGTTTTTTGACTTTTTATTTGATGAGTCGTCTATTTTCTAATCTAGTCTATAGAAGAAACATCATATCAATTCTAAAAGCTAGTGTCATTAATTTTGTGGTGGAAATAATAGCCACCTTGATAGATATTTGTGTGGTAGAATAGTAATTATTATTTTTTAATTTAATTCTAGTATAATTAATAATGAATTAATAAGATTTACCAAATTCTTCCTTGTAAACATTGAATTTTTTTATTCATATATTTATTTTCTTATATTTAAAATTTTCTAAGTGAAAATTCTTACTTTGTCAAAATTTTCAATATTCTATACTTTTAATATTTTAATTTTTTGTTCAAAAAATACTATCACGCATGAACTTGTTGGGTTAAATTTAAAGTTGTTAAACTATTTAAAGATATATTATTTTATTTATTATCAATTTTTTATTGTTATTTTATTATATATTGTGTCGTTAATTTTTTGATGGAAACAATAGCCACATTGATAGATATTTGTGTGGTAGAATAGTAATTATTATTATTTAATTTAATTATAGAGTCATGATCTTGACATGTTTTTTAATGTCCATGTGGTGGAAACAATAGCCACATGATCTAGATATATATTTTCTACAATTATTACAATAGTAATATATATATATATATATATTAAATAAAAAATATTCTTAATTATTATAAAATATATATGAAATATAAAAAATACCCTTACTTGTTAAAATGGATTTGAAAAAAATAAAAAAAATACTAATGAATTAATAAGATTCCTTTTAAAGGTATTCTAATGTTTATTTTTTAATTGTGCTTTCTTATTAAGTGAGACAAAATAAGAATAAAATAGGCATATCAATAAATATTCTTGAAAAGATGTTTTTTTTATGAATAGAGATTCACATTTGTCAGAGAAGTAGAAGTATGGAAAGATATTTTTATATGATTATTACAATATAATAAAATAGATATAAGATACAAAAAATATCTTTAACTATTAAAATGAATATGAAATTACAAATCTACCCTTGGTCGTCCTCAACTCTCTTTTCTCTATAGTACTAGATAGGTATGTCCGTGCTTTGCACGGGCCTAACATGTAATATGAACCTAATATAATGATCAGATTGCATATAAATATAAATATAAGATAAATTTGGCATATTATCTAGAATAAATATATTTCAATACACAATAATATAATTATTGTACACATAGCATAAATTTCAAAAGGATTGTTTATACAACCCTGGAAATATTATTCTACTGGATGCTCACATGACATTCACGTATCATAATTATTGCTTATTTACATTGTTACATATACTATTTGTAAATTTTACAATAGTAGATGTATTTTTCATGATGTGATTAATCTCCTGAGCAGTCACAATCAAACACCTGTTTCAAATTAGATTTAATGATCAAATGTTAATATTCTAATAATATGATTTAATGATATTATAATAAACTGTAACAAAAAAACAACAACAATATAATCAATGAAGTTTGAAATTGAAGGTAGAGAGATTGTTTTTGAATAATCTTTCTTTGACCCAACCACAAAAGTCAATTCGAATTAATTCAAACCCATCCATTTAAAGGATAGAAATTATATCCTGTAGCTGCTCCTCGAATTGGTTGACTAAAGAACCTCCTATGCTAAATGTAACATACTTCAGAGTTCAGATGACATATCAAACACAATGCTGCTACTTACAAATTTAAATGAATTGAGGTGAAAAAGAGGATCATTCTATGCATTTAAAGATCTTAGTTCCACCGAGCAAGAACTTTCAGAATGGTATATGTTATTTGTGTAGACTATTGACACACATATAAGGAAAATTATCAATATATAGTATAGATGTATGAGGATGCTTGAATAATTCATAGAAAATTTTAGTAATTCACATGAATGATATGATTTTGTTTGAGTAACAAAAATCCAAACTATTTTTTTTTCTCATGTACGTAACATTCATCAGAAGCTTTACAAATTATACTTTAACCTTGCATCTCAAGTCTCAGGAGACAAACTGGGAGATATGTTCTAAAATGAGGTCCATCTTTCATGTATTGAGTGGTCAAAATGAGAAGAAAATTGGATACATTTAGTGTACTTGTGACATACCTCCTTCTTTCTGTTGTGGGATAGAAACTTAAGAAGTATTGGACATTTATTTTATTTTTTAATGAGTTCTCCTTTGGCTTAGTTCACTAAGAACCAAGGTAATAGGAGCTGAAGTAATGTTGTTATAAAATGTTTAGGGCAACTCAGAGATAGATAGAATTACAGAGGAACCAAAGTAGAGATTGTGGATCTGCTATCTACTATGCTGCAGACTAACTTCTTGCTTAATGGACTTTTATTATTTGTGATGCTAAGCTAAAACAAGTGCAGTCTCTTAGTGGAAATTTATCTCGATTGGGGGTATCAGAGGTGCACATGCTTGTGTAAGTCCTAGGATACAAGAAGATTATCTCTTCATAGTTTACCTATGTATGTTGCTGCGTGAACCACAAAAGAAAGAAGCAGATGCCCATCCCAGTATGTCGAGTGTGTTATGTTTCCCATATTAAGGGTATGGGTTGCCCTCTTCTTATATGATGTTGTGTGATCCTCACTTCATAAGCTAACTTTTGAGATCACCTCATAGAACATTTAAGGAAGGTTAGCACGAAGTGGGCAGAAAAGTAGAGGTGCTCGCAAGTTGGCTTAGACACTACCATGAAAACACACCTAAATAAAAGGTAGAATAGTACTACAAAAATGATTTTTGAGCAAGCTTTGGTCATTCCCAACTATCTTTCCATACAAATTTGCTTTTATGAGAAGATGAAATTACACAGTCCATAATAACTATTACCTAATACATGCATGAACTGATCAACATATCAAAACCAAAATGGCCCAGCATTTGGCCACTAAACATAAGCATAGGAAAAATTTAAAATGAAATTTCAATACTCTTATTTCGGTTAGACTAAAAATTCATGGTTACCACGCGGTTTTGAGGTAAAAGACGACTATAGAACTGATCAATATATCAAAATCAAAATGCCACAGTATTTGGCCTCTAAACATAAGCATAGAAAAAAAATTTAAAATGAAATTTCAATACTCTTATTTCAAGAATCAGTAATTTGAGGTTTCTGTCATAGATTTCATTAGGAATCGTGTATTGCCACATTAGTTGTAGGTGAGAATTGATTGAAAGTCTTATATATAAATCAAATGATTAGGCATTTGGTTTAAACCTTTTCTAGATTGCAAGTTCTAAAATCATAGCCACTTAACTATAATTTAAACCTTGAGGAACTTAGACACGTTAGATGCCTTGGTTCAGCACAATCCCTTTGGTCTAACCACCCTTAAGGCCTAAGGCTATTTCTGTTAAAAAAAAGTGAGCTCATCTTCTCCAAGTATTATGACGACCAAAATGAGACTACAAACGACAGAGACAGTAGTTCAATTAAGAAATTGCAAACATTTGAAAGATTGGTCTTAGGATAGGAAAAAAAGGCGGTGGAATCACAATAAAATATTCGATTAATTTCACGAAATACCTGTCATCTCTCATACTTGAATCCGAAGCAAAGCCAGCTCTGGCACTATCATGGGGAATTTAAAATCTCCACCCTATATGGGACCCCAATCATCCTCTATTATCCTGGCCTTTCTCTTTGCATCATCTTTTAAAACTCCAATTATATATAGCTGTCATACACATTTATTAAGAGTCAATAAAGCTGTCAAATTTTATTGAAAAAATCTTCTTCGAGTATAAAGTAAGTGAAACACTATACTGCAAAGTTAACCAGAGAAATAATACAAGCAGGCTATAAAATATTATACATGAAGAGAAACTTATCACAATAGATTATGCGATTAGGTTGATCAACAAGTTTCTCTTCAGATCGTCTTTTAAGGGTGAGTGTATAGAGTACATTTTGTTAACTACATTATAGCTAACTCACTTGTGTCATGACTATATTATGTTGACCTCAAACCAACAACTAGTATAATAAGTTCCACTTTGTTGAAGACCGCTGTAGAAGAAAATACTTGGGAGTTCCTGGATAGTGTATGCAGCCAATGCGGGTACCAATTAACTTTGTAACGGGAAAACCTACAAATTACCAAAATATTTACACCAAGAAGATGAAATAACCCAATTTGACAACAATCTCACTTTTTCTAGCAACACCATAAGACTCTATCATCTACATTCCTACATCCATCATCATTGTTCCGAATCCAAGTCCTGGAATGATGAACATTAAGGTAAATGGTATCGCTGCCAATGTGATCTTCCATGAGAGTAGAAAGATAAAGATATGACAAAACAAGAAGGATGACACATAATTCAGGCAATCAAATATCTGCATCAAAACACAATCTGACATATATCAAACAAGGGTACAATGTACTGATATGTAAGAAAACACAACCAGTTCTAGCTTACTTCTATATGATCAAAAAAATTGTAGGATAAAGGTTATATTAGAAAACTCTAAAATCCAAAAATAAAGATAGAGACTACAAAATTTCAAGCATGAGAATAAAGATGTGACTACTACTTTTTTTTCTTCTAAAATTGAAATCAATACTATAGTGATTACGTTATTTGAGAAGTAAAAACTCTTATATTATAAATATGTTGTTTAAGTATTGCAGCATATAAGTACGTCATATATTATATTCGTTGCAGATCACCTTGCAAAGGCGAATTCACATTGACACAAGGGAGGTCAGTTAGAACATTTTCTCCAAAAAATTATATTGCACGTGTAGCCTCAAATACATTGCAACATTTCTATACAACAATTCCTTTCATGCATTTAAACTCCTCATAATTATTTTCACAAGTTACTATCAATCGTAGGAGGAAATAAGATTATAAATTTATGAATTCTAGATTTCGAAACAAAAGAAGTTAATAAATAATCATTCTCTTATTTTATACTATAATTTTCACAAGTTGTAGGCTCAAATTTTAGCATAATCTCCATATTATTGTTTCTCTCATCTTTCACTGTATTCATCTTTGATAATACCACATTACTGCATTATTAAAAAATTAGTAATCTAATTAGCAACCTTAGATCCTCATTTTAACTCAGTGAAAGCATATGTGACCGGAAATCAAATTACATTGACATAAGTGGAAAGCAAGAGTTTTTACATTCAATAGAATTAGTTGTGCTTGATCCATCCAAGGTTATTGGTTGTCTTGTCTATAACCAAACAAACCTAAAAATTTGATTTAAAAAATTAAGACGACTAATAAATCTTATAATCATGCATGATGCTAGGTAATTATGTCCAGACAATCAATTAGGTACAGTTATAACGATATAACAAGTACAATACCTAAGTAGTGTTGCTCACATTTGAATCTTGGAGCTCCCAGGCAAGATATATGACCACCACTGTTGTTATTGCCTTCAAACATATAAACATTTAGATAACAGTTAGATACCAAAAGGTGAATAATTATATTATAAGTCATTCCCGATTCACGAGTACATGCATCAAAAAATACAAAACTTAGACCCTAATTTGAATACAACGCACTAAAATTAGCCTATCTATCAAAATTGTGAGAAGACTTAAGTCATGGAATTAACTTATTTTCATGAACCTCTTACATCTGCAATCAAAGTCCTATTTACTCCACGAACTCGTAACACCTTTCTTTTGTGCCCCATTTTTATGTAATTGTTTGAAACTTTCTTCTATGTCGCTAGCTTCAATGTATTTGTTCTTCTGTATCTCTAGGCACTTTTTATTCGACAAGTAATAAAATGCATCAAGCGTGTATACCCATCAAAGTTTCAATGTCAATAAAACAAGAAACAAAGTTCAAATTAAAATTCAAATCAGAACAACAATAAAACATCAACAATTTCTTAGGTTTATCATTTCAATTTCATTCATTCATAGTATAGCTATATAAACAAAAATATATTAATATTGTATAAGAAACTATACCTCCACACAATACTGTTAAGGCTCACCATAAATGTTGTCCCATAATTTTTGTCAATTTCGTATGGTGGATACATTTACACATACACATATGCAATTAAAGCTCCAAAAATCATCCATCATCGCTATAAAATCATAAGAAAGTAAAAGAGAAAGAGCTAGACTAAGAAAATTTTACCAAATCGTCTTAATGCACAAATTATTGATTCAGTAATGTCAAAGTATAAAAATTTAATCACCTTGAATGTCAAGGTGATCCACGATCTCCTTTTGAAAACATAGAAACTGAAATGTTGCCTGCAATTTCTAGTCTGCACTGTCCATGAAATTTAATTCTGACATTTTCAACTGGATTAAGTCTAAGTTTTTCACATTCCTTTGCCTCTTAGGGTATATTCCTCAGGTCTTTAACTTGATACTCTATTAGTTCTGATTATATAAAATGAAGCGAGCCTTGAATTAGAGACTCAAGAACAGAAAATGAAAGAGAGAAACATGAAGATCTAGCTATGAAGGGAACAATCTAGAATGAAAATGAAAGAGAATTTGAAGTATTTTAAAAACTTACCCGAAGAAATAGATGGAACTTCGAAATAGGGAAGGAGAAGCAATTAGTAAAGGAGGATTGTGAAGAGACTTGCAGCTGGCTAATAGAATTATCAATTCGTTCAAAATTTAGAATTTAAAAACGAAAACATCAATAATATCATCCATAAATTACAAAGTCGAAAGAGATCCAGAAAATATTTGAGGAAAAAATTGAAAGAAATATGAGCTGAAGGAGTAATTGTTTGAATGTCTTAGAAAAAATAAAACATGTATAACACATAGATAAGGAAAAAAAAAAGAGAAACAAAAAATTGGAGAGGAAGGCAGATGAACAACAAGAACGGTGGACTCTAGAATATGTAGTATCTTATAAGATTTGACAATGGAGTATTCTAGAGTCATGAAGATAGAATTTTTATAAGTGTGAAATTACAAAACTATCCTTGGTCGTTCCTTCACTCCCTTTTCTATATAGTAAAAACCAAAATATAATAAAAATAGGTTAGTATGTGTTCCAATACGTATGAATGTATTTGTGTCCATCCATTTAAGGTCCATCAATTTTTTATGTATCTAAGACGTTTGAACGAGTTCATGATATATGTAAATGTATATATGCGCAGTTGTATACACATATATCTAAGTGTTTGCTTTGTTTGATACATCAAATTGATAATAGATACATCAATTCATGAATTTAATATTTAAATAATAATAATAAAATAAAATTAATCAAATTACATGTCCAAGATATATATGTTTCTGTCTTATATTAACAAAATTAATGAAATTATTATTCTAAAGAGTAACAAAATAAAATTAATCAAGCACAGATACATTGCTTGATTTTCTCCTAGCTGGTCATGAATCAGAAATCACAATATATACGGCTCTCGCCTCTCTATAATGTATCCACCTATCTTTTTATGAAATTTTATATAATATTATAATGTTGTGAAAGAGAAAGCAATTAGCTTCTCAGTTATGAAATTTGTGCAAGTTGCTTAAAAATTATTTGCATCCTCAAATTTACTTAAAAAATTAATGTTTTCTCAATTTGAATAGTAGAAACTTTCTCTCTTTTATCCTAACTTTGTAAAATGTCTATTTACCCTTACATTGCCAGACTTTTTTTTTTTTAGTTTTCCATCCAGTGTTCGGTGCCCGCATTGGAGCCCCGACTAATCCAGATCACGCGTTGCAGGGCTCATTAAGGTGGAAGCGTTCCCAAAAGAGTTTTCTCCATACCCAGGGTCGAACCCTCGACCTCTAATTAAGAGTGGAGCAGCCCCATCCACTGCACCACAACCCATGTTGGTAACTTTTTCCTTTTTACTTCTTCAAATCATGATTTTTTAAAACAATTATATAACAAATCTCTCTAGCAAAATATAAGCATTATTGGTTAGACAAAAAAGAAAAGTCAGTAACTTAAGTGAATACATTATTGACATTTAATAATGAAATGAGTGAACAATTTTTTTTTAAATTATTATTAATAATAAAACTTTAATATCGATTTATACAAGTAAAATCATAGAGAGGGATAGTTTTATAGATATATTTTAATAGAAGTAATAAAAATAATTAATAAAAAATAGAGGTATATTGTAATACCCTGAAGTTTCCTAACTAAATTTTTTTGTCCCAAGAATGTCAAGTGTTAGATTCTAAATTGGATGATGTTTATTCCATGAGGAATTTTAAAAATTTTTACTTTTTTTCATGTGAGAAATTCAATAAGTTTTCCATCGATATAAAATTCGCCTAAATCCGATAACCGGGTAAGAAGTTATGACTATTTTAAGTTCCCGTCGTAAAACAGCGCCATATCAGTCAGTGGCACACCGCGCCACAGGAGAAAATGGCAATTATCATATTTTAATAGGTGTCCGCAATATTGGCGCATCGCGCCAAACTTTCAGGTCGCAAATGAAGTGGCAACGCGATGGCTTCGTGTCGCGCCATCCCTCAATTTTTCAGTTGTCAAATTCCAGTGATACGACGCGATAGCGCCGCATCGCGCCAAGGGTCCTTCAGAAAAATTTCACTGAAATTAAAATATGCGTCCAGGGTTAAAAGAGTCAATTTCTCACCCCTATTTAAGCCCTTTAACACGAGATTCAGCTATTTGGAATCCAAAATATACTAGTTTCTCTCAATTTTCTATCAAGAACAAGCTAGAGTTTCAATTAGTGATTCAATTTCAAGAAAGTCTCTCCATCAATCTTCGCTAAATCAAGAACTAAGGTGTGTCATCTGTTGATTCATGGGTCTCTCTCACCCATGAAGCTCAAGAATCTCTTTTCAAAATCCAAGATTTGGGTATTTGTGAATGTTCATGGTTCAAATTGAATTGAAATTCATGTTCATCATGTTATGTGGTTTTGATTCATGTTTTAAATTACATATTCCAATGATTGACCCTAGTATGTAATGATTTACATAATAATTATGATAAACCCCCTTCAATTTACAAATTGATTGATGTATCCTTGATTATTACATGTGTTGATGATTGTATAACCAAAGCATGCTCCCTACATGTTTGATTAAATGCCTCTGTGAAAGAAAAATGCCATACTAGTAAGATATTATGAAATCCCCATTCATGTATAAGTTATGTATGTCAAGTGTTTGATGAAATATCTTAGTCAATGGATTATATATTATTGATGTTAGTCATGTATTCAAGAATGTCATGCCTTGTTAGTTTTCTTCCATCGAGTCCTGGGGGTACTTGTACCCGAAAAATATAGTTGTGTGCCTAGCTTTAGTGTCATGTTTTCACGATATCCTCTGTTAAACCATGATCCATAGAACTCAGTCAGTCATGTGACTCAGGAAAACTCAGTAATACAGTAATCTCAGTACTATTCTGTCAGTCAACGAAACTTAGTAAATCAGTCTAGTTTAGTTCAGTAATCCATGTTCAGTGTCTATTCAGATGGGAGTAGAAATTAGCACCAAGTGAACTCAAGGATTGGAACACACACTGTCATATAAGGGTGTGATTCTTAGAGGTCATCCTTGCGTTACAGAACTATGTAGCCAGCATAGGTTGAGACATCAACACTGTCAGATGAGGGTTGATGAGATGGATAAACACTGTCAGATGAGGGCCCCACCGTTATCTTTTGGGGACACTGTCAGATGAGGGTCACTCACAGCTTGTCTTTACCAGTGGGCGGTATTGATACCTTTCCAATTGGGGTTACAGATTGGACCCCAACTCAGCCATAATGGCGTACTAGGGGCATGTCAGTTAGATAACTACTTTTCACAATTTCAGTTACAGAATCAGGACTGTCAGATACAGTTATTCAGTCTCAGTAATAGAACTCAGATAGTTCTACAGAATTTAGGACCGTCAGATATAGTCAACTCAAATACAATACGAAACTCAGCTAGTTCCATCAGATTCAAGACTGTCAAATACAGTCACTCATGTCATCAGTTATATCAGTCATCAAAATTTAGTTATCAGTCATGTTGTTATCAGTAAATTTATGTTATCACGATCTCAGATATAGTTACTATGTATTCATGCATGTATTCTCACGTTCATATTAGTCAGTTAGCCAGTATTGTTCATGCATATGAATCCTATGCATTCAGCCTACTTTCCATGCATACCAGTACATTCAAAGTACTGATGCATTTGTACTATGGTGTCTTATACCATAGATTTAGAAGCATGAGCTTCAGAGCATCAGTAGCATTCCAGTCTTAGCAGTTAGAGTTAGAAGTGAGTCCTCATCTCTAGAGGAAATGATCATTTATTTATTATCTCATTAAGTAATTTATTAGTTGGAGTTAGTTGGGGACATGTCCCATCAACTCCTCATTCAGACAGTTCAATTTGTTAGAGGCTTTCCAGACTATCCTGTTATTTCAGTTTTATTTTGGGTATTTCATACCCCATTCAGATGTTATATCTTTATCAGTTATGTTACAGTCTTGAACCTTATGGTCTTTCAGTTTATGTTTCTTCAATCATACAGTATATTATGCAGTATACAGGTATAAATATCAGTCATGGGTTAACTTGTGGTACTTCAGGGTCATAAGCACCGTGTAGCATTCCGGGTATCAGATTCAGGGCGTTACATATATTTTATAATAAATTCTAAAAGATCATCCGTTTATATTGTAATTAAATTATAATTTAGAAATAATAATTAATGACAAAACTCATTTATCTATATAGACAATTAAGAATAAGAGATAAGTAAAACTTAAATATACATATATACTTAATACATGTAATATTTAAATAATGTCATAAAAGATAGCATTAGATTTTGTAATAAGTTCATAAAAATTATTCTACTTATAATGTTAATAAACTTAACAAAAATCTATAAATACCTAGAAATAGTGAAAGAGAGCAAAGAGATGATGCTTTTAGAATTGTGTTAAGTATTAGTGTGAAATGAATATATTGCCCTTGGTTATCCTCTCACTCATATTTCTATATAATAATATCTATATAATAATATATATATATATATATATATATGTAATACCCCGTACTTTTTCCTAGCTAATTTCATCTCAAAAATGTCTAGTATTAGCTTCTAAATTGAATGATGGTTATTCCATGAGGAATTTTCAAGATTTTCATTTTTTGTAATGTGGGAAATTCAATAAGCTTTTCATAAATATAAGATTCACCCAAATTCGATAACCGAGTCAGAAGTTATGACTATTTTAAGTTCCCGTCGTAAAACAGTGCCATATTAGTCAGTGGTGCGGCCCGCCACAAGAGGAAATGGCATTTAGCAAATTCCAGTATAGGTCCGCGATTATGGCGTGTCACGCTAGGGCCCAAATTCAGAATTGTCCTTTTCCTGTGTCTTAGCACGATTTCCTCCGCGTCGCACCAAAGTTCCAGGTCGCAAAAGAAGGGGCAACGTGATGGCTCAGCGTCGCACCAACCCTCAGTTTCCCAATTGTCAAATTCCAGTGACACGGCGCGATAGCATCACGTCGCGCCAGTGGTCCAATTTGGGAAAATTTACTAAAATTAAATGACGCGTCCAGGGTTAAAAGGGTCAACTTCCCACCCCTATTTAAGCCCTTTAACACGTGATTCAACCACTCTTCACCCAAAATACACTCTCTTCTCTCAAAAACCTCTCAAGAAAAAGCTATGATTTTCATAGAAGATCTAATTCCAAGAAAATTTCTCCATCAATCTTCATGAAATCATGAACTAAGGTATGCGTAGTGTTCATTCATTGACTCCTTTCATCCATGAAGCCCAAAAATCTCCTTTTTAAGTTTAAGTTTATGAATTTCTTTATGAATTTCATGTTGGGTTAGTTTTGTTTATGTTGAGAATGATCAATTGAATTTAAATCCATGTTGGGTAATCAATTTTATGTGGAATTGATTTGTATAAATGTATATTCATGTGAACCTATGAATAAACCCTAGGATGATGAAATTAGAGATGAATCATGACGATTAATTGTTGTATAATGTTGTCTACATGTGCTATGCCTACCATGTGTTTGATTTCCTAGATGAAGGAACAATGCCCAACTAGTATGATATCATGAAATCCCCATGTATGTACAAGTTATGCCTATCACATATTTTGATGGAATGCTTCTATAAATGTATTATGGATTATGATGTTAGTTATATATTCGAGTAACTTATGCTTGGTCAGTTTTCTTCCATCGAGTCCTGGGGGTACTTGTAACCAAAACATTAGCTGTGTGTTTAGAGCCATGTCATGTTTTCACGATACTCTAAGTTAAGCCATGACCCTTAGACTTCAGACAGTCTTATGACTCAGAAAATCTCCATGATCTCATGAACTCAGTCAGTTATCAGATATCAGTAGTATTTTGTCAGTAAACAAAAGTTAGTAACTCAGTCCATGTTC
This sequence comes from Capsicum annuum, assembly GCF_002878395.1. Classification (NCBI taxonomy): domain Eukaryota; kingdom Viridiplantae; phylum Streptophyta; class Magnoliopsida; order Solanales; family Solanaceae; genus Capsicum; species Capsicum annuum. Next base: position 12,026,765 of record NC_061119.1, on the reverse strand, counting down.
AGTTCAATAAATCATGTTCAGTGTCTATTCAGATGGGAGTAGAAATTAGCACCGAGCGAACCCAAGGGTAGGAATTCACCTGTTTTATGAGAGTGTGATTCTTAGAAGCAATCCTTGCGTTCCAGAACTATGTAGCCAGTATAGGTTGAGATATCATAGCCTGCTATATGAGGGGGAATGAGGTGGCTTAACTTGCTATATGAGGGTTCCCACCATTCTCATTAGGGTTACCTATTATATTAGGGTCACACACATGTTAACCTTACCAGTGGCGTGGTATTGACACCCTTCTAATCTGGGCATAAATTGGACCCCAATTCAACTATAATGCACCATTTGGGGCATGTCGATTAGATGACAACATCCCACAGTCTCAGTATCAATCTCAATAAAAGAACTCAGATAGTTCTTCAGAATCTAGGACTGTCAGATACAGAATGGAACTCAGATAGTTCCACCAGATTCAGGACTATTAGATACAGTCACTCATGTTATCAGTTATATCTGTTATCAGTATGTCATGTTATCAGTATTCAGATTCAGTACTCATGTTATCATGATTTGAGATATAGTTACTATGATGTATTCAGCCTATCCCATATACATACCAGTACATTCAAAGTACTGACGTATTTGTGCTATGGTGTCTTATACCATAGGTTTAGAGACACGAGCTCCAGATCAACAGTAGATTCCAGTTTCAGTAGTCAGAGTTAGAAATGAGTCCTCATTATTCGAGGACATGATTATTTCTCTATTGTCTCATTAATTAGTTTATTAGTTGGAGTTAGTTGGGGACATATCCCATCAACTCCTTACTCAGACTGTTCTGTCAGTTAGAGGCTTTCTAGACTATCATGTTTCAGACTTCAGTATTTTTAGTTTTGTTTTGGGTATTTCATACCCCATTTAGATGTTATATTTTACTTTAGTTATGTAAACCTTATGGCCATTCAGTTTATGTTTTCACATTATTCAGTATTTCATGCAGTATATAGGTACAAATATCAATCATGGGTTAGCTAGTGGTCCTTCAGGGTCATGAGCACTGTGTAGCATTTCGGGTACCAGATTTGGGGCGTTACAAACTTGGTATCAGAGCCTAAGGTTCAATAGAGTCCTAGGAAGTCTGAAAGCCGCATCTAGTAGAGTCTTGTACATAAGTGTGTTGCGCGCCATATTTATGTACAAGAGGCTATAAGATGTTTTAGGAACAGTTTCCCCTCTTTCAGTATTCATGTCGTGCCAGTGAGAATAATCTTAAGTCAATCTCTCAGTCTAATCTGTTTCTCCCTTTTTTATACAGAATATGCCTCCTAAAAGAAGAAACGAAAATTAGTCAGCCCCCACCCCGAAGATCCTTTGGGCGATCATGTTTCTCATGCAGAGTTCCGAGCTGTATTCACTACTCTTGCTGACTCAATTGCTACTCATAATGAATGACTAGCTATCGTTCTGGCCAATCCAGTGGCCAATTCAGCTGCAGCCATAATTCGGGACTTCACCCGAATGAATCCTCCATTCTTCCTTGGGTCTAAGGTAGTCGAGGACCCTCAAGAATTCCTTGATCAGGTTCAGAAGGTAACAGATATCATAGGGGTGACTACTGTTGAGAGTGCTTAGCTAGCTGCATATCAGTTGTAGGATGTGGCTCATACTTGGTTCAAATAGTTGAAGTTAGAGAGGTCAGATGATGCAAGTCCTTTAAAGTGGGAGGAGTTTGTTACTATATTCTTAGACAGATTCTATCCCCAAGTGCTTAAAGAGGCTAAGGTACTAGAATTCATCAACCTCAGGCAGGGCAATATGACGGTGAAAGAGTATTCTCTTAAGTTTACTCAATTAGCCTGATATGCCCCTCATGTGGTTGCAGACAGTAGAGCCAAGATGAGTAAGTTCACTTCAGGGGTGAATGATAGCGTGGTTAATGGGTGTAGATTCGCCATGCTAAATAGTGACATAACTTTAGCCAGGCTTATGACTCATGCTCAGCAGATAGAGGAGCATAAGATAAAGCAGAGGGAGAAGGAGAAAGCCATTCTTAGTTTTGTCCTAAGTCATCAGTTTCAGCTCCTTCTTCAGCCAGTGCTCCAGTTCCTAAGTTCAGAGAGGGTAACAAAGATAGAGAGCCAGACTCTAAGTCCTAGGGCAGTGTTAGCAGTACCCGCACCTTTCCTCTTTTCCAGACTTATGGCAAGCACCATCAGGGTATTTGCAAAGCTGACAGTGGTATTTGTTTTGGATGTGGAAAGCCAGGCCACAGAGTCAGGGACTGTCCTCAGCCAGGTCCTCAGGGTCAATAGAATCGCTCCTCAGCTCAGTCCAGTCGCCTAAATCAGCAGGGTGCCACCTCCAGTGCTACTAGTGGGCAACGCCCAAATCATCTTTATGCTCTTCAGTCCCGATAAGATCAGGAAAATTCTCTTGATGTAGTTACTGGTACGTTACAGATCTTTCCTATGCATGTTTACGCTTTGCTAGATCCAGGAGCTTCTTTGTCTTTGTTACTCCCTTATATAGCAGGTGTTTATGAAATCAGTTCCGAAATCCTAGCAGAGCCCTTTTCAGTCTCTACCCCAGTAGGTAAAACCATCATAGCCCAGCAGGTATACAGGAACTGCCCGATTATGATATTTTGGAAAGTCACTTTAGCAGACTTAGTCGAATAAGAGATGAATGATTTTGATATCATTCTCGGCATGGATTAGCATCATTCCTGCTATGCCACAGTCGACTGCAGAAATAGAATAGTCCAGTTTCAGTTCCCAAATGAACCCGTCCTTGAGTGGAAAGGTAGTGTATCCGTTTTTAGGGGTCAGCTTATTTTCTACCTTCGGGCAAAGAAAATAATATCTAAAGGATGTGCCTACCATCTTGTTCGAGATAAGGACACTAGTTCTGAAACTCCCAGCCTTAAATCAGTCCCAGTAGTGAATAAATATTCAGATGTCTTTCCCAAAAATCTTCCAGGAATTCCTGAAAGGAAAATAGGCTTCGAAATTGATCTTCTTCCAAATACTCATCCTATCTCTATTTTGCCATATAGAAGGCACCAGCAGAACTCAGAGAACTGAAAGAACAACTAAAGAATCTCTTAGATAAGGGATTCATTAGGACCAGCATTTCCCTGTGAGGTGCTCCAGTATTATTCGTGCCCAAGTAAGACAGTTCTCTCAGAATGTGTATAGACTACCGCCAACTCAATAAGGTCACGGTCAAGAACAAGTATTCTCCTCCCAAAATGAATGACTTGTTTGACCAACTTCAGGGTGCCAGTCATTTCTCTAAGATAGATTTCAGATCTGGCTATCATCAGCTCAGAGTTAGGGAGTGTGATATTTTGAAAATTTCTTCCCAAACTCAAATTTGTAGTCATGTTATTTGGTCTTACCAATTACCCAGCCGCTTTCATAGACTTGATGAACCATGTGTTCAAGCAATACTTAGACATGTTCATCATAGTCTTCATAGATGATATCCTGGTCTATTCCCGCAGTGAGCATGATCATACAGACCATCTCCGGACAGTACTTCAGACTCTCAGAGATCATCAGCTATTCGCCAAATTCAGTAAGTGCGTATTTTGGCAAAGGTCAGTAGCATTCCTTGGTCACATAGTTTCCGGTGATGGCATTTGAGTTGATCCTCAAAAGACCAAAGCAGTAAGAAACTGGCTTAGACCTATCTCTCCATTAGATATTAGGAGTTTCTTAGGTTTGATTGGCTATTACAGATGGTTTGTTCAGGGATTTTCTTCTATTGCATCCTCTATGTCCAGATTGAGTTAGAAAAAAGTCAAGTTTCAGTGGTCAGATCCTTGCGAGAAGAGTTTTCAGGAGTTGAAGACTCGACTCACCTCAGCTCTAGTTTTAGCTCTTCCAGATGGTCTAGATAGGTTCGTAGTGTATTGTGATGTAGCCAGAGTAGGAGTAGGTTTGGGTTGTGTCCTCATGCAGCATGGTAAGGTCATAGCCTACGCCTCCAGACAGCTTAAGCCCCATGAGAAGAATTACCCTACTTATGATCTTGAGTTAGCAGCCGTAGTATTTGCCTTAAAGATTTGGGGGCATTATCTATACGGTGTTCATGTAGATGTGTTCACAGATCATAAGAGTCTTCAGTATGTCTTTTCTCAGAAAGATCTCAATCTTTGTCAGAAAAGGTGGTTAGAGCTCTTGAAAGATTATGACATGAGTGTCCTCTATCATCCGGGCAAGACCCATGTAGTGGACGACGCTCTCAGTAGGCTATCCATGGGTAGTGTTTCTCATGTGGAGGATAGTAAGAAGAAGTTAGCTCAAGAATTCCATCAGCTTGCCAAACTAGGCATTCACTTAGTCGATTCTTCAGAGGGGGTGTATGTGTTTAGAATAGTTCAGAATCATCTCTAGTTTCCGAGGTAAAAGAAAAGCAAGATAGAGATCCCATCCTTGTCAAGTTGAAAGAGTCAGTCTAGGATCAGAAAGTAGAGGTTTTCTCCCAAGGGAAAGATAGTGTCCTTCGTTGTCAGGGTCGTCTCTGTGTTCCAGGTATAGATGACTTAAGGCAGCGAATTCTTACAGAAGTACATGGTGCGTGCTACTCTATTCATCCAGGGTCCACAAAGATGTACCGCGACTTATGGGAAGTTTATTTGTGGATTGGGATGAAGAGAGATATTACAAAGTTATTGGCTAAGTGCTCTACATGTTAGCAGGTTAAGATAGAGCATCAGAAGCCTAGTGGGTCCATGCAGGCGTTTAGTATTCCTACATAGAAGTGGAAAGTTATGAACATGGACTTCGTGACGGGTTTGCCTTGAACTCATCATCAGCATGATTCAGTCTGGGTCATTGTAGACAGAATGGCCAAATTAGCTTATTTTCTTCTAGTTCATACCTTTTATTCGGCTGAGGATTACGCCAAACTCTACATCAAGGAGCTGGTCAGATTGCATGGTATTCTGCTGTCTATTAGCTCAGACAGAAGTACCTAGTTCACCTCTCATTTCTAGAAAGCATTCCAAAAGGGTCTTGGTACCCAAGTTCATCTCAGTACATTATTTCATCCTAAGACAGATGGTCAAGTAGAAAGGACCATTCAGACGTTAGAAGATATGCTAAGGGTGTGCGCAATCGATTTCAAGGGAAATTGGGATGACCACTTACCTTTGATTGAGTTTGCATACTACAACAGCTATCATTCTAGTATTCGGATGGCTCTATTCGAAGCACTTTATGGTAAGAGATGTAGATCTCTAATTTGTTGGCTCAAAGTTAGTGAAGCCTCAGTCATAGGGCCTGGCTTAGTAGTCGACGCCTTAGAAAAAGTCCAGTTGATTAGAGAAAGACTCCGGGCTGCTCAGAGCCGACAGAAGTCTTATGCAGATATTTGTAAAAAAGATCTCGACTTTGAGATTGGTGACTATGTGTATCTAAAGATCTCTCCCATGAAGGGAGTGAAGAGATTTAGCAAGAAGGGAAATCTCAGTCCCCAATATGTCGGTCCCTTCAAGATTCACAGTCTCTTTGGCAAGGTAGCCTATGAGCTTGAATTGCCTTTAGATCTAGTCTCAGTTCATCCAGTCTTTCATGTCTCTTTGCTCAAGAAGTGCATAAGTGACCCCTCAGTTGTAGTCCCTATTCAGAGCATTGATTTTCAGAACACTCTCTCTTTTAAAGAGATTCTAGTCGAAATCTTAAACTATCATACTCGTAGATTGAGGAACAAAGAAGTCTCTTTAGTTAAAGTTCTTTGGCGAAATCAGTTCGTCGAGGGAGATACTTAGGAGGCAGAGGCAGACATGCGTACCAAGTATCCTCACCTCTTCTTTGCCAACTCAGATCAAGCTCAAGGTAACAGTTCTCCTTAAGCTTACTCAGTTTCATGTTCAGTGTTCATTACAAACTTGGTATGCAGTTTCATGCTCATGTTCCCATTATAAACTTGGTATCAAGTACCATTGCATATTCAGTCATCCACTCATATATCAGTTTAGTTATGTAATTATGCATCAGACATGCATTCTTATTATGAGAAACTTAGTTCTCCAGAACACTCAGTCATGCATTCATGAATCAGTTACACATGCATCAGACATGCATGTTCAGTATTATACGTTCAGCTTGTCAGTCATGAGATCATGTTCCAGTTATTTATGTTCAGTATGTACGCCAGTTGTCTTTTCTCCCCTCTCAGTCAGTTTCATTCGAGGACGAATGTTCTCAAGGGGGAGATATTGGAATACCCCGTACTTTTTCCTAGCTAATTTTATCTCAAGAATGTCTAGTATTATCTTTTAAATTGAATGATGGTTATTCCATGAGGAATTTTCAAGATTTTCACTTTTTGTAATATGGGAAATTCAATAAGCTTTTCATAAATATAAGATTCACCCAAATTCGATAACCGAGTCAGAAGTTATGACTATTTTAAGTTCCCATCATAAAACAGTGCCATATTAGTCAGTGGCGCGCCGCGCCACAAGAGGAAATGACATTTAGAAAATTCCAGTATGGGTCCACGATTATGGCGCGTCGCGCCAGGGCCTAAATTTAGAATTGTCCTTTTCCAGTGTCTTAGCGCGATTTCCTCCGCGTCATGCCAAAGTTCCAGGTCGCAAAAGAAGGGAAAACGCGATGGCTCCGCGTCACGCCAACCCTCAGTTTCCCAATTGTCAAATTCCAGTGACACGGTGCGATAGCGCCGCATTGCGCCAGGGGCCCAATTTGGGAAAATTTATTGAAATTAAATGACGCGTCCAGGGTTAAAAAAGTCAACTTCCCACCCCTATTTAAGCCCTTTAACACGTGATTCAGCCACTCTTCACCTAAAATACACTCTCTTCTCTCAAAAGCCTCTCAATAACAAGCTAGGGTTTTCATAGAAGATCCAATTCCAAGAAAGTTTCTCCGTCAATCTTCATGAAATCATGAACTAAGGTATGCGTAGTGTTCATTCATGGACTCCTTTCGTCCATGAAGCCCAAGAATCTCTTTTCTAAGTTTAAGTTTATGGATTTATTTATGAATTTCATGTTGGGTTAGTTTTGTTTATGCTGAGAATGATTAATTGAATTTAAAGCCATGTTGGGTGATCAATTTTATGTGAAATTGATTTGTATAGATGTATATTCATGTGAACCTATGAATAAAACCTAGGATGATGTAATTAGAGATGAATCATGATGATTAATTGTTGTATAATGTTGTCTACATGTGCTATGCCTACCATGTGTTTGATTAAACGCCTAGATGAAGGAACAATGCCCAACTAGTATGATATCATGAAATCCCCATGTATGTACAAGTTATGCCTATCACATGTTTTGATGGAATGCTTCTATAAATGTATTATGGATTATGATGTTAGTTATATGTTCAAGTAAGTTATGCTTGGTCAGTTTCATTCCATCGAGTCCTGGGGTACTTGTACCCGAAACATTAGCTGTGTGCTTAGAGCCATGTTATGTTTTCACGATACTCTCAGTTAAGCCATGATCCTTAGACTTCAGACAATCTTATGACTCAGGAAATCTCCATGATCTCATGAACTCAGTCAGTTGTCAGATGTCAGTAGTATTCTGTCAGTCAACGAAAGTCAGTAACTTAATCTATGTTTAGTTCAGTAAATCATGTTCGGTGTCTATTCAGATTGGAGTAAAAATTAGTACCGAGCGAACCCAAGGGTGGGAACTCACCTGTTATATGAGGGTGTGATTCTTAGAAGCAATCCTTGCATTCCAAAACTATGTAGCCAGCATAGGTTGAGACATCATAGCCTGTTATATGAGGGTGGATGAGGTGGCTTAACCTGCTATATGAGGGTTCCCACCATTCTCATTAGGGTTATCTGTTATATTAGGGTCACTCACATGTTGTCCTTACCAGTGGCGCGGTATTGACACCCTTCCAATCAGGGCATAGATTGGACCCCAATTCAGCTATAATGCATCATTTGCGGTATGTCGGTTAGATGACTACCTCCCACAGTCTCAGTATCAGTCTCAATAAAGAACTCAAATAGTTCTTCAGAATCCAGGACTGTCAGATACAGTCAACTCAGATACAGAACGAAACTCAGATAGTTCCACCAGATTCAGGACTGTCAGATGCAATCACTCATGTCATCAGTTATATCAGTTATCAGTATGTCGTGTTATCAGTATTCAGATTCAGTACTCGTGTTATCACGATTTCAGATATAGTTATTATGTATGCATACATGTATTCTCACGTTCATATTAGTTAGTTAGCCAGTATTGTTCATACATATGAACCCCATGCATTCAGCCTACCCTACATGCATACCAGTACATTCAAAGTACTGACGCATTTGCGCTATGGTGTCTTATACCATAGGTTTAGAGACACGAGCTCCAGATCAGTAGTAGATTCCAGTTTCAGCAGTCAGAGTTAGAAGTGAGTCCTCATCATTCGAGGACATGATTATTTCCCTATTATCTCTTTAATTAGTTTATTAGTTGGAGTTAGTTGGGGATATGTCCCATCAACTCCTTACTCAGACAGTTCAGTCAGTTAGAGGATTTCTAGACTATCATGTTTCAGACTTCAGTATTTTCAGTTTTGTTTTGGGTATTTCATACCCCGTTTAGATGTTATATTTTACTTCAGTTATGTGAACCTTATGGCCTTTCAGTTCATGTTTTCGCATTATTCAGTATTTTATGCAGTAAATAGGTACAGATATCAGTCATAGGTTAGCTTATGGTCCTTCGGGGTCATGAGCACCGTGTAGCATTCCGGGTACTAGATTCGGGGCGTTACAATATATATACTAGTTTAGGTATACGAACCTTGTGTGTGTAACTCGCTTTAATGAGTTCAAACATTACAGTAAATAGGATATTTGTTTAAATACTAAAGATAAATATAATAATTAAATTTAATGTCTTTTTAGTATGTAAATAATAATAAAATAATAAGGTAATAGAGATATCAAAATAGTATAATTAAACCTAATCTTTACACTAAAAAAATCCTCAAATACGACCAACACACAAAAATTTCTCAAAGCCGATCACGATTCATCTACGAATTGTAAACTACCACAAAATAACAAACTAATAGAGATATTACGATAATACAATTAAACCTAACCTTTACCTAAAAAAAATTCAAAGCCGACCCACATTTATCTAGCATCTGTAAATTAAAATAAAACAATAGAATAATAAAGATATCAAAACAATACAATTAAACCTAATCTTTGCACAAGAAATTCTTCAAAGCCAACCGAAAGTCATCTACGACCTGTAAACTATAAAAAAATATCATAGTGATCACAAAGCTTTGATTTTTATCCAATTAATTCTTGTCTGAGCAAAAATTTTGACCCTAAAGAATGATTTTGAATGAAAACAAAGAAGATATATTAAGAATTTTCAGAATCTAGTACTGATTCAGAAGAATGAATCAAGTAATTGAAAATATAGAAGAAAACACTCAGGTTATAGAAGCTGAAGAAGATCAACGAGGATATGCATTAAAAGCAACGCGCAATGGAGAATTATTAAGAAAAATTCAAGGATTAAAATTCAATCTTCGAATAGAAGATAATATATTTAATAAATTACAAAGAACCTTTTCAAGAAATAAAATCTCTTATCATGAATATCAAGAGATTGAAAAAGTAATTGAAGTCACTCAAACTACTGGATGGCACATGCTCAACTTATTAACAAAGCCTATGATTGACCAAATTCTAAGAAAAATCCCAGAAAGAAATCGAAAAAAGATGAATTATGTTTATCTGGGAGGAATCCAAATAATGATTAAATCTACCTTTAAAGAGGGAATTGACTGTCCCATAGTAATTAACCTTTCAGATGAAAGATTTATAAATACTAGAGAAGGAAACCTGAAAATTATTGAAGGAAATTTGGCTTATACCAAATTACTATTCACCTATTATTCTAGGTATTGTATTTCACTAAAAGATGCAAATTTTAATGAAGCTTTAAGTTTGCATTTTCAGGTAAAAAGAAAAGATTTGTTCAAACCAGGTAATCATATCATGTGCATATATTATCAAGCTCTATATACGGTTACCAACTCAAATTATGAAAATGTCTATAAAAATAAAAGTCTGGTCGAAATTGACCAAGAATGCACAGGAATAGCCAAAATAATTAAAGCAGAAACTCAAAAACCAAATATTCCTACTAAATATGAAATTCATGTGGGAAAAACAATAGAAATAGGAAGTTCTTCCACCTCAAGTCAAAGACTCTCAATAGAATATGGGAGAAACTCGATAAGAAAAGGTAATCCTAGAAGATTTAATATTGAAGATTCTAACAATGTTACAGAAGTTTCAAGAAGATTCTTCAACGGAAGCGACTGGAACAAACAAATAATCCTAATACAGTCAGGATCATCAGCAAATCACGTTAAGGAAAGTATCTTAGACGGGTTAATTAGCTACGAAGGTAAGTCATACATTTACAAAACATTTGAAGGAAATAACTATGA
>NC_061119.1:11999483-12013293 GCF_002878395.1 Capsicum annuum | reverse complement strand
TAGCTATGAAGGTAAGTCATACATTTACAAAACATTTGAAGGAAATAGCTATGAATGTTCAAAAATGGTAAAGTTACCAATAGAACTTGAAACAATCAGAACAGTTCATTGTTATATTAGTAATCATGAAAATGATTATAATATAATCTTAGGAGGAATCAATATAATATCCAAAAGGAAGGAATCCAAAAAACTTTGGGAGATAAAACTTGTTTTATTCCAAAAATCTAAATGCCAAAGGAAACCTCTTTTAGAGTATCAATATTTGTAAAATTCACAACCTACGAAATAAAACTAACTTCTTGTTGTCAAATAGATAACGGGTCAGAAGCTAGTTTGGCAAAATCCTTTTTAATAAAAAATTGGGATACAAATAATAATAATAATATCACCTTAATAGGTATTACATGAAATAAAGAAAAATTAACACATGAAAAAAAAACGTAGAAATAATTTTAGGATCTAAAATTGTTTCTATAAAACATGTTTTTGCTTATGACAAACTTGTTACTGATTTACTATTAGGAAATAATTTTATACAACAGTTTTAAAACTATCATCAAACCATATATATGGTTAGTTTTAAAACCCCATGTAATCAATTCATAAAAATTCCAAGGAAACACAATCCTTATATTTTAATAAAATAAAATGGAATCTATAAAAAGAAATTTTTTGATACCCTAAAAAATTACTCTTGTAAGTGTCTTAATTTAGAGAAGATAAAACAGGACTTACAAGCTTCTTATGGAGAAAATCTATTAGAAAAATGGAATAACAACCATGAAAAAGCAGTTTTAATTCTTAAAGATCCTAGTATCATAATAAGAGTTAAACCAATGCTTTATAATGAAGAAGCTTAAACTGAATTTAAAATTCAGATACAAGAACTCCTTAATCTTAAATTAATAAGAGCAAGTAAAAGTCCTCACAGTAGTCTTGCATTTATGGTAAGAAGTCATGCAGAACAAAAAAAAGGAAAAGCTCGAATGGTTATTAACTATAAAGAGCTAAATAGAAATTGTGTTTTTGATGGATATTTTATTCTAAATAAAAATAATCTAATTAATCTTGCTAAAGAAAAAACCTACTTTTGAAAATTTGATTGCAAAAGTGGTTTTTGGCAAATTAAACTTTCAGAGGAATCAATGCCTTTAACAACATTTAGCACTCCCAATAGACATTTTGAATGGTTAGTCATGCCATTTAGATTGAAGAATGCACCACAAATTTTTCAAAGAAAAATGGATAAAATATTTTCTGAGAATTTTTATCATCTATATAGATGACATTTTAGTATGTTCAGAAACATATCAAGAACATTTAACACATTTGAAAGAATTTTCTAACCTTTTTGTTAAAAATGGAATCATTTTAAGCCAAAAGAAAGCTAAAATAAGCAAAAATAAAATAGAATTCTTAGGAATGATAATTTCAAAAAATGGGATCGAGCTACAAGCTCATATTTCAAAGAAAATAATAGAATTTTCTGATAAATTAACAACAAAACAAGAGATATAAAGGTTTCTTGGTTGCTTGAATTACGCAGGAGAATTTATCCCAGATCTTGCAAAAAAAGAGAAATCCTTTGCAAAAATTCATTCGGAAGTCAAGCCGACTTGGATGGACTAACGAACATACTATTTGTGTTCAAAAATTAAAAGAAGAATGTGCTAAGTTATCAAAACTTAGGTTACCAGAACCAGAAGATAATTTGGTTTTACAAATTGACACCTCCGATTATCATTGGGGAGCATTATTACAAAGAGATTTAAATGAAATCTGTAGATATACAAGTGGTACTTTTAACGAAGCTGAAGTTAACTACTCAGCTAATGAAAAAGAATTACTAGCAGTAGTAAAAGGAATACGAAAGTTTTCTGCATTTTTATTACCAAAATCATTTGTTGTTAGAACAAATAACACTAAAATATCAGGATTAATATTTAACAAATTACCTTCAGAACCACAATACAGAAGGTTACACAGATGACAGGTAATATTGTCATTTTACACTTTCAAAATTGAAAATATTAAAGGATCTGATAATCTTTTTGCAGATTTTCTTTCAAGAAACCTTCAATATGGATGATAGAACAAGAGCATTGACCAACAGAATATGGCAAAAAATGAATGACATTGATGATGCCATAAATGAAAAAAGCAACATGTTGTACGGCATAAGAGACGAACTTGTATCCTTGACAGAAAAAATAAGGAAATTACAATTTGAACTAAGTCGGCTTAACACCGAACAAGCTGACAATATGGCGGAGTTTCAACTTCTCTGTGAACATTTAGATACCATACCCAAGGGTAACAAAGTGGTAGGAGATGTCCCACTAGCACCTAGTGTAAAAAACATCTCGACGGTAAAGCCGAATATGCCGATAGCAGAATCTTCGGATGAAGCTAAATGCCGAGCAAAGGGAAAAATCTCTAACAAAGTGGCAGGAGATGTCCCACTAGCACCTAGTGTCAAAAATATCTCGACGATATGCTTGGATATGCCGATGGCTGAACCTTCGGAAGAAGCCAAACGCCAAGCACAAACACAGAAAAAATTCTCTGAAGTAGTTAAATCAGTAGAAACTGAAAAAACTTTTGAGATATCAGAAAAAAGGAATAACTTTTCATCAGAAAAACAGTTTGCTTCTTCTTTTCAGGTAGGAAAAATCCATCCAAAGGAGGAAGAATATATGAAGTTTACAAAACAAATTTACAATCTTCCAGAAACATGTGGAGAAACTTATGGAGTCTTAGAATAAAAAAGTCTATATCCCAGGATTAGCATATTTCCAGGCGGATCAACGGGCTTCACAACCCAATTATTTGAATTCGGCTACCTAGACCGAGTTTATTTCAAACCAGATTTATCTGAACTAGAAGGATTGCCCATACATCTGACAAGTACAATCAAGAATTTTGCCGGAAACGAAGCAGTTTATTGTAGGTTCTTCAACATAGCTATGGAATCTCAAGATGACCAAGTATATTTTCCTACAGTTAACTACATAGAGGTGGAAAAATTAAGAAATTTTAATATCAGTGCCACAGGAGTTGATAAAAAGATTCCTTATTTTAGTAAAAAATGAATACAGACCAGACGAGCTTTAGGGATGAAAGTTGAATATCATATCCTTAAAAACAAATATGCAGAAAATTCTAAAGTTTTCAACAGGGATGCAAACTGGATTCTTATGACCAAAGGAAGATCAAAATCAGTAGTCTTAAAGGACAAAATTACTGAATTTGAAACACATCAATTTTCAGCCACTCCAGAAACATGGACCATGGCATGCAAATTTCTGAAACATGAACATCTCAAGAGAAAGGATGAAGATAGCTCTTCAATGTCAGATGAGATGTAACTTGCAGCTGTAAAGCAAAGATAATAATAGAAGAGAAGACGTAAAGCAAAAACAATTACGTCAAAATAAGTGTCGATACTAAACGACAAAGATGATAGAAAAAAATGTACCCCACGGTCCAAAAAGAAGCCAATCAGGAGAAAGAAGAATCTTATCTTATCAAGATAAGGGAATATATATATATATATATATATATATATATATAAACACACATACACACACATGTTAAATTCTATTATGCTGACAAAAACAATAAAGAAGTTGAGTGTTAAAAAATCAAGCATCCACCAATCTAGATAGGCAATCGAATCAAGTTAGATGAATATCAATCATATTCTCCCATTTTGCAAACCAGTTTGTTCTCTAATTTATCGTGCATCTCAATATTTATAGAATTATTTCTTTAATTAATAGAGTCCTATTGTAGGAGTATTTTTCTAATTGAATAATAGAAAGAAAAATATTAATTAATTCTCCTATCATATATTTTAGGAGTCTCATATATTCTAGGAAGTCTAGTAGAAAGAAAAATATTAATTAATTCTCCTACCATATATTTTAGGATTTCCATATATTTTAGAAAAAAATAATTAAATAATAAATTTTTAAAAATAGTGAAAAAATAATTTATCTAAAGAAGAGTCTTTTATCGAAAGGTAAAAAGTCCAAATCACTTTTCTAAGGGCCTTCACACTTATATATATATATATATTAGGGGATAAAGTGTATGCATATCATACCACTACCTCCGAAGAGATAGAGGGATTGTTTTCGATAACCTTCGGCTCAGAATAAAAAAAGTAAATAAAAACGTAATAAAATATGAAATAATCAAAATAAAATATCTACAAAGTATTATTATGCAATATCAAATTAAAAACACACACCTAGCCCAAACTCTCCTAGCTAGAAACTCTAAGCTATATGCATAAGCCCTATGACTACTTGTCAAACTATACCCACACGCAATAACCCTCTCTATATATTTAAATATACTAGTTTAGGTGTACGCGCCTCGCGCGTGTATTTTATTTTAATGAGTTCAAACGTTATACTAAATAGGATATTTGTTTAAATAATAAACATGAATATAATCATTAAGTTCAACATCTTTTGAGTATGTAAAGATGGAGAGTTTATTTATTAACCTAACATTTACCAAAAATATTTCTAAAAGGTGTTCGAAATTCATCTATCACATGTGAACTGCAATAAACCAATATAATGATAGAGACATTAAAACAATACAATTAAATCTAATCTTTACACACAAAAATTTTCTCAAAGTCATCTGACACTCATCTGCCACCTGAAAACTATAACAAAATAATACGATAATAGCGATATCAAAATAATACAACTAAACCTAACCTTTACATTAAAAAAATTCTCAAAAAAAAAGATATTAAAACAATACAATTAAGCCTAATCTTTACCTAAAAAAATTACTCAAAGCCGACTAACATTTATCTACCACCTGTAAATTACAACAGAATAATACGGTAAAAGAGATATCAAAACAATACAATTAAACTTAAAGTCTACACACAAAAATTTCTCAAAGCCGATCGACATTCAACTACGAACTGCAAACTATCACAAAATAATAAACTAATAGAGATACTAAGACAATACAATTAAACTTAACCTTTACCTAAAAAAAAAATCCTCAAAGTCGATCGATATTCATCTACCATCTGCAAATTAAAATAGAATAATAAGATAATAAAGATATCAAAACGATACAATTAAACCTAACCTTTACACAAGAAATTCTTCAAAGCCAACCGACATTGATCTGCGACCTGTAAACTAAAACAAAACAATAAAATAGTGATCATAAAACTTCGATTTTGATGAAAATAATTCTCGTTTGAGCAAAAATTTTGATCCTAAAGAATGACTTGAATGAAAACAAAGAAGATACATATATACACACGTTGAATTCTATTATGTTGACAAGAAAAATGAAGAAGTTGAGGGATAGAAAATCAAGCATCCATCAATCTAGACCTACAACCGAATCAAGTTAGATGAACATTAATCATATTCTCCCAATAGGCAAAAAAATTAATCTTAATTGATCAAAGTATCACCACAAAGTTAAAAAATCGAGAGAGCATCAAATTGAAAAAAATACTCCATAAGAACATACATAATTCAATGAATATAAATATTAACATGACATACTTACAACAACGTTAAGATGCATATAACAAAGCATCAACCTCAACTTTCGTGACAAAGCAAAAACAAAAGAACATACATAAATGTAAAATAGACCATACAAATATTGAGAATTATATTAATTAACTTGAAAAGAAAAGAGTAATAAAGATGCAAATGACTTGTAATTTCATCGAGTTGATAAAAATAAGTGTAAGCAAACCTATTTACGAAGGAAAACGTTATTACAAGAAGTTACCTGAGGCAATTTTTAATGCCAAAGCATTTAACGTGTTGAATTTAAGATTAAAATGCCCTCTGATACTGTAATAAAGTTTACATCTTTGCTAGAGTTTCACCTCTATGATGCACTTTTGGACTAGGAATTTATTCAAGCTCTATGCAATTTAGAGGTTTTTGTGTTTGCTGTACTTTGATGGACTTACAGTTTTCAAGTTGGTGATACTTCTTTACGCCAATCATAAAAGGTAAACCTTACCTTCTAGACTCCAATTAGTTAAAATAACTGCTTGCAAAGCCCTTAAGAGTTTGTTCCTCAATGGCGTGGTCATGATCTAAAATTGTGTATTAACTTACAAATTCAAGAGATACATATCATATTAGGTATATTTATTTATATAAGTATTTTTTTTTATAGACTTTTATTTTAGGAGTAATTTTTCTAGTTAAACGGTAGAAAGAAAAATATTAATTGTTTTTTTCCATATATTTTAGAAGTCTCATATATTTTAGGATTTAGTTAATATGATAAAAAATAATTAAATAATAAATTGAAGAAAATAGTGAAAAATAATTTTATCTAAATAAAAATCTTTTAATAAAGGGCAAAAAATTCAAATCACTTTTCTAAGGCTCTTCAAATTTTTAACATATTATAGATATAGATATAGATTTTAGATATAAATTATAAATTATAGATTTAGATTATAGATATAGAAATAGATATATTAAATGTATCAAAATAATTTAAAAAGTGAAATAATATATGTTAGCCCTCAAGATATACAAAAATTTAACCTTACCCACCTTCTGCTCCTTACACCTCGAATCGTTCGAGGGGATTTATGAAATTGGTGAAGGCGGTGCGAACTCAAACTTGAAGGGTTTAGATGACGCTCATGATGGAAATTACTATTTGAATGGTTCGAACAATCATATTTTCATACGCTAATTTTGTTATGTTTTAAAGAAAAATTTACTCATAAAACAACATAAATATTACTTATAACATATACTCTTTCTGTTCTAAATTGAAATATCACATTAATTAAGAAAAATAATTAATAATATAATTAATTTATTATAATATTTCTATTAAATAATATTTATATTATATTTTAATTTTAAAAAAAGTAATTAATACAAAGAGTAAAATATAATTTTTTTTTATCTCTTTAAATTAAATTAAGAAATTTGGAACGATAATTTGGGACGGAGGGATTATTTCTTTTCAAAAAAAAATATTTGCTTCTCCAAAAATCTACAAAAGGGAGGGTTTCTTTCTCTTTTATCTCCCCCTAAAACCCAAAGGTCCATACTTCACTTTTCAGCTAAACTCCCATTATCGCAATTCCTTATAATGACTACAACGGCGGCGCAGGTTCCGGGAAATCCTATCAAAAACCTAGTCCAGTCACCGGATCCAAAATCCAACTCCGCCGTTACCGAACCTCCGAAGAAATCGCCACCGTCTGACGGCGGCGCTAAGGAGCAAGCGAAGTTGGATCCTCCGGTGGCGGATGGCGGCAGTAAGGAGACTGATATACAGAAGAAGATGAAGCGAGCTGAGAGGTTCGGAACGACGGTTCAGCTTTCTGAAGAGGAGAAGCGAAGCACTCGAGCTGAGAGGTACTTTTGTTGCATGTTTTAGGGTTTGGTATTTAGCTTAAAACGAATAGAAATAACTTCAATTGAGTGATTAGATATATTTATCTTTGTTGGAATCGGGAGTACGTATTGATGATGACTCGTTTTAGTTTTAAGAGTAGTTGGTAATTGGTTGGTTGGCTTTAGTGTTTTTAATTATCTTTAAAATGTTGAAATATCTACTAGTATCGAATAAAATGGGAACGAAGAAATGATTTCGTTGCGTATGTTCTTCCTGTTGCTGCTGGTGGCAGGTAGTGGTGGAATTAATCCAAGGTGTGTGAAAGCTGGCCCGGACACCACACCACACCACGCCGCGGTTATTAAAAAGAAATAGTGGTTGGTTGGATTTAGTGCTCAGAATTATCTTTAAAATGCTGAAATATCTACTAGAATAGGATAAAATGGGCACAAAGAAATGATTTCGTTGGATCTGTTTTACCTGTTGCTGGTGGCAGGTATCCGGTGGAATTAGTCAAGGGGTGAGAAAGCTGGCCCCGACACCACACCACACCACGCCACGGTTATTATAAAGAGATAGTTGCTAAGTGGTTGGTTGGATTTAGTGTTCATAATTATCTTTAAAAGGCTGAAATATCTACTAGCATAGGATAAACTGGGCACGAATAAATGAGTTATTTCCATCTTTTCTAGCCTTGGTGGACAGAGTTACCTTGCACCTGGTGCTGGTGGGAGGCGGCAAGTGTTTTATGGAATTAGACGAGCTATTTGCAAGTTGGCCCCGATGCTACGGTTATAAAAAAAGACGGGCACGAACAGAAAGTGTGTATCGATAGCTGATTCATGCTAGTTTGGGAGTTGGTTGTTTGTTAAAGTCTGAATTCCGCAGTCTGAGAGGGTACAGTAGATGAAGTCCTTGTTTAGGTTCCTAGACATTGAGGTGTAGTTGACGGGCTGGTAAGCTGGACCTTTGATGGAAAATAGAAGGTAGACGAGAAGATAAAGGACGAAGGATATTGGAAATAGATTGTGTTTGTTTCCATAATTTGCGAGGCATAGTAGCTGAACCTTGTTTGGGTTCCTAGACATTGAGGCGTAGTTGACTGGTTTGTAAGCGTTAGTGTTTTGTTTTTCTTGTGTTTGTTCTCACAATTTGCGAGGCATAGTAGCTGAACACCTTGTTTAGGTTTCTAGATGATGGTGTTGGCATATATTTTATGTGTGTATATCTGTAGGTGATTCATGCTAGTTTGTTATTGAGGCGTGGTTGATTGATTGTTGAAGTCTGAATTCTACCGTCTGAGAGGGCACTTAGCTGAACTCCTTTTTTAGGTTCCTAGGCGTTGAGGCATAGTTGACTGGTTGGTAAACTTTAGCTTTTGTTCTTGTTGGGTTTGTTTCCATATTTGCGAGGCATAGTAGCTGAACACCTAGTTTACGATGGTGTTGGGCATATATTTATGTGTGTAAATCTATAGCTGATTCATGCTTGTTTTGGAATTGAGGCACAGTTGGTTGGTTGTTTAAGTCGGGAGTTTCACCCTCTGAGAGGGCACATTAGCTGAATTCCG
The DNA here is from genome assembly GCF_002878395.1 of Capsicum annuum. Taxonomy (NCBI): domain Eukaryota; kingdom Viridiplantae; phylum Streptophyta; class Magnoliopsida; order Solanales; family Solanaceae; genus Capsicum; species Capsicum annuum. Next base: position 12,004,337 of record NC_061119.1, on the reverse strand, counting down.
TGTTTAGGTTCCTAGGCATTGAGGCATAGTTGACTGGTTGGTAAACTTTAGCATTTTGTTCTTGTTGGGTTTGTTTCCATATTTTGCGAGGCACAGTAGCTGAACACCTTGTTTATGATGGTGTTGGACATATCTTTATGTGTAAATTGCTGATTCATGCTAGTTTGGGGAAGGCACAGTTGATTGGTTGTTGAAGTCTGAATCCCACCTCCGAGAGGGCACATTAGCTGAATTCCTTGTTTATGTTCCTAGGCATTGAGGCATAGTTGACTGGTTGGTAAACTTTAGCGTTTTGTTCTTATTGGGTTTGCTTCCATATTTTGCGAGGCATAGTAGCTGAACACCTTGTTTACGGTGGTGTTGGGCATATCTTTTTGTGTGTAAATTTCTGATTCATGCTAGTTTTGGAAAGGCACAGTTGATTGGTTCTTAAAGTCTGAATTCCACCCTCAGAGAGTGCACATTAGTTGAACTTCTTGTTTAGGTTCCTAGACATTGAGGCGTAGTTGACAGGTCGATAAGCTTTAGTTTTATATTCTTGTTGTGTTTGTTTCCACAATTTGCGAGGCATAGTATCTGAACACCTTGTTTGGGTTCCTAGACGATGGTATTGAGCATTATCTTTTACTTTACATTTACAACCACAGAAACAATTGTTTAAAGCTATCTTCTTTTGAAGTGTTGTGGGCTAAAGTTGTGTAATGGGATCATAACAGAGAAGTAGTTGACCCTATTTTATATGAACTACAAGAATAACTATTTAACCGTGCCATGGAGGCTGTCCTCAACTTGTTTAGAATGCAATGAAGGATGCCTTGCGAAGTTGGACAATTAGGAGGGTAAATAGAAGCCCAGGGGCATGAATTGTTGCCCCTTTAGCAGTTATGTGGATCATGTTCATTGAGAGAAATAGGAGGGAATTTGAAGGGTGGAGCAAGATGTTGTAAGGTTGCCCAGTTGTTGTTTTGTCTCTAGTTTTTTTTTTTTTTTTTTTGGTTTTGGTGAATTTACGAGGTCCCTATCTTTATAGACGATTGGACTTTTTTTTGTTGAGAACCATATTTTGGTGTACGGCATGTATACGGGGTTTTCCCAATTTGTTAATAAAATTATTGAGCTTATCTTTAAAAACTGTCGTACTCCAAACAGAGCACTAGTGCTGGGAAGGAGGTTAAAATTGCTCTTTGTTCGTATTCCTCTTATTTCCTATTTCTATGATACTTAGGGTTATTATTTCTTATCTCTTATCTTTGTTATGCTATGCTATACATCCTGTTTCATGTCTTATTACGACCTTGGTATATTATTCTCTATCTTGAGCTGAGGGTCTATCGGAAACCTCTCTACTTCCTTGGAGGTAGTGGTATGGACTGCGTACATTTTACCCTCCCCAGACCTCGCATTGTGGGAATATACTGGGTCTGTTGTTGTCGTTGAATCCTCAATTTTTTTCATCTTTCTTTCCAGCTGCCATACAGTTGGTCTTCAAGCCTTACGTAGTCCAACAAGGATCTTGTGTCTGTAGGGAGAGTGGGATACTGAATAACCGAAGTCATAAAACTCATGTGAGGATATAGCTTAAGTTGTTCTTACCCCCTTTTGTTTCTCTCTTTTGTGTCAGGTTTGGCACTGGATCTGCAGCTCAGAGTTCAGATGCTTTAAAGAAAGCCGAGGAGCAGAAGAGGAAAGCTAGAGCTGAGAGGTATGTGTGCTATTTATTTGGGCTATTGCCAGCTGGGCTAGTTAACTTGTTTATGAGTTTGATGATAGTTTTTGGCTGTGTCAGGTTTGGGATTAACCAATCTGATAGTGCTGATGAGGAAGCTAAGAAGAAGGCTAGACTTGCAAGGTTCGCACCTTCTGTGAAGGCTGATCCTGTGGAGGAAGATAAAAGGAAGGCTAGGGCCCTCAGGTTATTTTGAAACCTCTTTCTCCTTTTTTCGTTATGTCGGCTGAGGGTCTAAACTATTTGAACATCACATTGGTTTATGACTTTGGCTGATACTTGGTGTTATTTGACAGGTTTTCACAGTCCCAGTCTGGCTCCCAATCACAACAGAATGGCAAAGGAAAAATTGAGCAGGTTCCTTTTTTTTAAATATACTATAAGTGAAGTTTGTGATATGAAATGTATTGGAAAAAGCAGTATTCAGCATGTCTTTGCTTGAATTTTTATGTGATCATATGTGCACTATTCATGTGTTTCCTTTCGTTTGCTAGTACAACTTTCTATTAACGATTGCATATATTCTTGACTCAGGAGACTGTTGCGGTGGAGAAGGATGGAGGAGGAACATGAAGCATTCTCAAACTTCCTTCAACAGCAAGAGTTGCTTATGATGTATAGTTTATTGTTGCTGTGGAACGGTTAGGAGTTTTGTTAAGAGTGACTTGAAATTCGCTAAGCTTTTGTTTTACCCGTTTTGGAGTCCTTTTTTTCAGTTTTGGTAGGTTAGAAGTAACATTTTGCTACTTCCCCAGTAGCAGGACCATCCTTCAGATTAGGGGAAAATGGCTTTTGTTGTCTCCTAGGTTAGCCAGTAGTGGTAGGATACATGGACCACAATCTCCTTAGTGTCAATCAGTCAGAAGTGACCCGTAAACAATATTTGAAATCAACTTTTTTGAAAAAAAAAAGAAAAAAAAAAGAAAAGGCTTATCTGAAATGATGAAACTACAGCCTAAATATTTTCCTCTTGAAACACTTGTTTTGATGACTTCATCATCGGGCTATCCTTTATCAATCTGCAAGTGTTCTTTCACATTCTCGTGGTTTTACCTTTCACCAAAAAGAAAAAAAATAAATAGAAGAGAACATGTTAGATATCAAGGATCAACTGGTAATAGCATTTATGATTTCTCCAAGTGCTCTTATGTAGGACTGAAGATACTTGATCGTAGGTGCACACTCTTGTTTTGATTGGTACTTGCACAATTTTGTTTAGATCCGATAGTCCTTCATGACTTTTCAGTGGATAATTAATAGGTTTTGCAATTTTAGAAGATAAACATTCACCCTTCATCCTTCGTGATTTCCTGGAAGCATCATATGGTAATTCTAGTTTGGGCCATATTGTTAATGAGATTCTTAGTTGGCCTTGCTGGTAGGAAAGGTAAGACTAGTGTTTATTGCATTCATGGATCTCCTGAATGATATTAAGGGCCTTAAATTTTGTTTAAGAAGAAGGGCCACTTGATTGTGCCACATCTTTGCGGAGTTGCTGAATCAAGAAATGGTTTTACTGTCATATTACTGCCCGTATGGTGAAGTCATCAAATCCATATTTCTATAATATAAAACTGGTGTTCCTGGGTTTTATTTACGACACTTTTTAACAAGGTTTAGTAGTGAAAAAACTATTTTCAAGTTTCCTGTTTCAGATTTTGACATAGTGGGTCATGTGCAACAAATTAACACTAAGGAGGTGTGTTCGAGTACCTAGTATCACTGGGTGAATCCAGTAGGCTGTAGTCAATAGGTGTCCATGTTAGTATAAAACGACTTTGAAGGCTTGCTGTTTTGTTCTTGGTTATTGAAGTTCAGTAGCAAGTGGTACGATAGTACTTTGGTTTCTTGAATTGTTGTAAAGACTGTAAATTTGTTGGTAACATTCTGATTCTGCTCTCTACTAACTTTCAATGGTTTGTGGTGACTTTTTTTTTTTTCAAGTACTTACTTTCATTTGGATACTCAGGTCCAAATTTTTTACCACAAAATTTGGATGTTCAGGCCAAATTTGAGGCTTGTTAAACGTGTCAAATTGTTATGGTGGCTGCTTTAATTAATCTCTAGTGTCTGGTGTTTGCATTTCAGTTTTAGGACTCTAAGCACTTTGACATGTTCTGCTGGTAGGGTTGGATTACTTCTAGCAGTTTGAACCTCAATGTAGGGGTACCAAAGATTATCTTTGGCTGACTGGTTATATACTGTCATTTCCCATCTCTAGTTTCATTAGCCTGACTATAGTGCGATGGCGTCAGTCTATTACGATGAAATAAACTTATGGTTCACGCCTCACCTGAGATTTTCTATGGTTGTATTGTTAATTGTTAACCCCAGCAAAATGCAAGTGCAATTCATTGCATAGCACTTCTAGCTATACTGACTGATTGTTGTTGAGAGGTTCTACGTTAGATATTTGAAGTACCTACTAAAGGGATCGCATATCTAGAAAAGTAGAGACCTGATGCCTTATTTATGGATTTCTGCTCAACAAAGTAGTTATGTTCTTTACGGTCCCGCTTAAAGGAGTCGTCCTATGGTCAGAAAGGCAGATGTTCACCACCACCTAGGAGAAATATGAGATCATCAAGAAGAAAAGTGGAGTGACAAATTATTTTGTGGTGTGAGATCTCATGTTGGCTCAGGAATAAGCAATTGTTCTAGAATATAGTGTGACTACATTGCTTTCATAGGACTGAGATTGATATTTTAAAATCAGCCTTGCAACTAGCTTCTGAGGGCAAGTGGGGACCTGGCCTCCTTCAAACCAAAACATGCTTAACTTTACAAGAAAATTGCTTAAAGATCATACATATGTTTATGATTACTAGTTTTGTGTACGCGCTTTGCGCGTGTATTCATGTTAGAGTATACAATATTTTTACAAAAACTTGTTCGACATTGCCGTTAGGGGCTCTAATTGTAATAGATTATACAAATATATTTTATATGGAGTGTCATTTAACATAATATTGAGAGGTGCTTGACATTCTTATTAAATTCATAAGTTTTTCTATCAGTTTATAGTATATGTCAATCTATTCTCTTGTTTGTTGGCATGAGTAGTTGTAACTGAATGGGTGTTCATTCAGTAATATACAAATGTGATTTAGCTAGTTTTATACAAAAAA
>NC_061119.1:11962175-11996483 GCF_002878395.1 Capsicum annuum | reverse complement strand
AAAAATAATTATTCACCATTAAAAGATCAAATTCTTCAATTCTTGTCGTCATTTAATTCAAATGCCACAAACAAAATGAAATATAATTAGATTTTCTTGATCAAAATAAATTTATTAATTGAGTGTTATCATAGAAGCATACATAAAATTTTGAGCCCTTTGGAGACTAATTATAAGCTCTTGCATGCAGAGATATATGGCTATGAAAGTATACTCCTAGTTACTTTATTTCGTCCCATTTTGTAATATCACTAATATTCATCAGTGAAAATATAGTCTTCGCGAAACACTTATGAACCTTAAAGTTTGAAGATAGATATTGACCTCGTTCTGTAGAGTCCTATTTTAAATTCAGTAAAATTTGACCTCTACACCTATATCAATGCATTTTATTAGGGGAAAGAATAGAAACGACACTTTAAATTAAATTATTTTCATGAAAATGACCATGGAATTTAAATTTCACTTTCTAGCCATTTCAATTTATTGACTTGTTCTATATCCTTTTTATACACTTTCTATACAGTTTCTATACATATATTATACATATAAATATTGTGTACGAAAATTATACAGTTTTGATGCACAAATTATACAATAACTGTACATGTTTTTTACACATTTTATAGAACAATTATATAATTTTCATACACTTTCTATATATTTTTTATATATATTTTATACATATACATATTTGATAGAACTATGCAATTTCTATACATGTATCTTATATAGATACATATTCTATTTAACAATTATATCGTTTTGATATAATTTAATTATTATTTCTAAAGAATAAAAAAAAGTAGAATATTTGATCAGTTAAAAAATTTATAGCATAAAAAAAAAATTAAAATATTTTTAAAAGGGACGAATTGCCCAAGTTGAGTACTGTATCAGTATTGTATATAGACTGTATCAATATTGTATATGGATTGTATATGGACTACGTAGGTCAAAATGACCCAAATTAAGAAATGACTATAAAACGGAAATAATATATCCAACTGGTCACTTTTTGAAAAGTTTTCAAACTTAGACTATTTGTTTTAAAAATTGCTATAGAGTGTCCTTTTCCCTTTTTATTAAAGTGATACAAATATGTTTAAACAATGTGTGTGAACTATAAAATAGAATTGACACATGGCAAGTTACTAATAAAAATAATTAGTGTTGATTGTGTCAAATATTAAGTGATACTCAAATATGATTCTCAAAATTTTTGTTAACTTTAATCACAATTGTTTAAATGTTGAAAATCTATGTTATTATATACTCCCTTTGTGTTATTTTAACCAAAAAAAAATTGTACAAAGTAATTATCGTCTTAGAAATTCAAGATAATAATTAAAATAATATCATATATTAAAAAACTATTTCTTAATAGTGAAGTTAACTAACGCACTTGGAATAAAGCACGAACTAATTAACATTAAAAGGCATTAGTAAAAAATAAATATAGAAGAAGTAGATTAAATAGTTGAACTTCGTTGGATCTTAAATAAATGTGTGCAAGAAGATTTTTAATGGTGTTAAAAAATATTTTAATGGTGTTTAAAAACATTCTCTTGGATTTTGTTTTTGCATATTCTATCTGGCAAAGAAGACCTCGTGTTTCTTTGTTTTTTTTCCTTTTTGCTTTTACTTTGATTGTTGCATTCTAATTATTTCATTGAAAGTTGAGAAAATACCCGATTACTCCCTGAATTATATAAAAAAAAGGCTATAACACACCTCAACTTAAAGGGGGCTCTATTACCCCCTAAACTATTTAAAAGTGTAATTTTGACACCCTTAGTGCCTATGTGGCACGACACTGAAGTGTCCACGTAGGCACATGTGTGTGCCACATAGGCACTAAGGGTGTCAAAATTGCACTTTTAATTAGTTCAGGGGTAATAGGACCCCCTTTAAGTTGAGGTGTGTCATAACCTTTTTGGGTATAGATCAGGGGATAATTGGATATTTTCTCTTTAAACTTTGATTAATTAAAATATTTAGTTCTCTAGTGTCTTTAATTCATTTCCTTAACCATATTTTTTTGGATACTTATTAAATATTCTGAATTGCTAACTAATGTGACTTATAGTATTTTTTTTTTTGTATTTTTAAATATATATTTTTTACTTTTAAAAATTGAAGATTCTATTTCCAAGTTCACATTGAACATTAGTTAGTTCTTTTGACCTCCCACCAATGTGATCCCCATTACTAATGGATAAATCTATTTGAAAACAGAGCTCTTTTGTCGTGGAATTAAACCTGCCATTAACATCGTCTTATATGTCAGTCGTGTTGGGCCAGTCGCTCAGTTGAAAATTAAAAAACAATTCTGCATAGTTCAAAATTGAAATTGGCCTTCATACTTCGAATGAAGTCAAATAAATAAAATAAAAAACCTTACTAATTCATTGAGGTCTATCCTGCAGAGATACTCAAATTGGATCAATGATCGGCTTCTAGGTTTCGTCGTAAACCTAATTTGTTATTTCATGTTCTCTGCATTGTCACCATCTCTCAAACTACACTAAATTTAAACAAACAAAAAATGATTTAAGAAAACAAAAGCAAGAAATTTTCTAGATGGAGATTGAGGTAGCACATATATTGGGTGTTTTGGTGTTATCTCCTCAATTCAACTAATATATTTGTCCAATTATTTGTCCAGACATGCGTGAAGTGCTAGTGTCTTGATCGTCTCCTACGACGTGAACTATTACAAAACAGATGATAATAAAAATAATAGATTATAATAGATCAGAATCTACAATAAAACAATATGATTAAACATAAACCTTTACATAAAAATCCTTCAAAGCCTGACCGACTATTTATCTATCACTGGTAAATTATATAACAAAATAATACAATAATCGAGATATTAGAACAATGCTATTAATGTGTAACCTTTACAAAAAATATTCATCAAAGCCTGACTAAATGTTCATCTACCACCTGTATGAAACAGAAAAAACTACAGATAATAACAAAACAAAAGCTACAATAATTGATACATTAGAACGATATTATTAAACCTAACCTTAACACAAAAAATTTCTTAAAGTTCGACCTAACATTCATATTTACAATATAGACTCGAACAAAACAAAAACTACAACAAAACAATATGATAATTAAACTATTAGAATAGTATGATATAGACGAGACCTTCATAGCTCATCAAAAAAAGTAGTTATAAGAATATATCTGATGCTATTAGGTTGTTGTAGGGGAAAACTCAATTTATAGAACTATTTTAGAGATAAACGTAAAGAGTTCTTAGTGCCAACCTTCAACCTGTTAATAATTTCAATTGAAGATATTTGAGATCAATGTCTATTAAAAAGGTGATTAATTTACTAATCTATAAAAAAAAATTAGAGACTAAAAGGATCACTCACCAAGAAGATGGATTTGAGAATTACCATGCAACGTTAAATCTGTTCAAACTTTTCATGCAACTTGTGTGAGCCAAATTATTCACTGTTCTTCAATCAAAATTAAGACTCATGGTCATCTGCAATACTGAAGATCAATGAAAAACTTCATCAAATCATTCATCATTAATTACAATGATAAAAGTAAAATCAGAATCTAAAATTCAAAGACATGAAGAAGTGCATGTTATGTGCAATTTATTGAAAATAAAAAATAAAAAATAAAGACATCAAACAGGGACCATGGACAAAATCAAAATCATATGCATGTTATAGGATTTTATCAAGAGATATATAACTAAATCACATGTAAAACTTGTAGATTAGAATAAAAAAAAGAATAGGAAGAAGAAGAAGAATGATCCTTTGGTTTGTGCCATTTCTATGTACTATTCGTTCATCAATATATATATATCAAATTAGGACTCTAAACTTTAAATAAAAATATATGTATATACCAAATTAGGAAAAGTAAGAACACCCTTCCCATGTATTTTAGGATTTTTTTCATATATTTTAGGACTCTTAACTTTTAATAAAAATAATTAAATAATTAGAGAAAATAAAAAAGATAATTTTATCTATTGCGAAGTATTATAATGAAGGGCAAAAAGTTCAAATCATATTTTTAAGAGTCTTCACACTTTTAATATATTATAGATTTAAACATGATCGTTAAGTCCCTTTCAAAGTCCTCTTCTTAATCCTTGTCTTCTTATTGCCAAGACATACTTCTATTCTTCTCTAAAGATTTTATTCATGGCTTGCACCATGGTACATTTTGTTATTTCTTATGTAATATCTGAATAACTTTTCTTATAAATGCATGGCTCTATTTTAGTGTTTTGTCTACTTCTACTCTTCTGCTTCTATCTTTACTTCCTCTGATTCAAAGCATTACAAGAGGGTAAGAAAAATTGAAAATGTTGAAACAAGCAAAATAAGTTTGGTGGTAAAGAGATTCAAGAATATGTATGTGGCAGATATTGACTCTATTTATGGGAGTGATTTGATATGTCTCAGTGAACATGTCAGTTCATTTCTCCAGAACAATCTCCAAGGGTCCTGGTCCTCTAGTGAATGGAATTTGCTCTTATTGGGGCAAGCAGAATCAGCACCATGTTAAGTAGTAAGATAATTCTAATTTGGTTGTATGTGTAACTATGTTGGGTACTTGGTAGATAACGACAACATGTGGCTAATGACTTATTTCCTTGAATCTTTTGGAATCTTACGGAGAACCAGGTACATGACAGTTTTACAAATGCACTAAGCAGGGAGCAATTAGGAAAATATCATCTCTTTCATCTAAATCTCCCTCCAATGGCTTAGGAAAATATCATCTCTTTCATCTAAATCTCCCTCCAATGGCTTTGATCAGATTATAGGTATCTAGGTAAGAGTTTATTGACTATGTCTAACACAACTCTATGCTATTTTAGGTATGCATGATTGTAATACCCCGTATCAGTCTTAGCTCAGTTAAGCTCATAGTGCATGCATAAGAGGTTTAGAATCTGAAAATTTAGCTAAGTGTTGGGGACTTATTTTTATTTTTTTGCCTCTTAACTTCGATAATTTTTAAAGTGACCTTCCTGAACCCAAGACGTAAGTTTTTGAGTTAATTCATGTTCAGGGGTGTAAGGAGCATGTCTCGGGGGAGTTTCAGATTTTTCGAACGAGGATTGAGGTACGTTTGGATTTTGTTTCCAGCACCTCACCGCGATTGCATTGATCGCGGTGGGTATAGCAATGGGGAGTTCATCGCATCGCGGTGATGGGTCAATCGGCGTTCCAGTTGTGAATTTAAATTCCATAGGGGCAGTTTTGTCTTTTCCCCCCGCCCCAATCCATACTAACACGGGATTTACCTTCAGTTAAGACATTATTTGCCTACTTTCCCCAATTTTACTCTCAAATAAACCTTAAGCTTCCCCCTAGTTCATTAAATTAAATCCTCTCCCCTTCAAGAAAACTCAAAAATTCAAGCTTCATCATCCAAGAACTTTCAAGAAAGTTGTTACCTTTCAAGATTTAAGTATTAAAGGTATGTGTGATGTTCATCCATGGGCTCTTTCCACCCAGGGAGTTCAAGAATCCTTCTTTTATATCAAATTGTGAGTTTTATATGTTTTATGATGAATTATCCCCATGAATTGTTATGAATTTTGATTATACATCATGTTTACAATTGTTTTCGATGGAATTAAATCTTACATGTTGGAATGGTGATGTTTTCATGTTAAATCCCTGAATTATGATTTTTGTATTATAGCCATATGATTATTACACGTTTTAAACTATTCTCATGCTTTAATTCATGACCCTCATGTGTTTGATGAAATGTCTAAGAGTCAACTTTTGAACAATGATCCCTTTTATGGTTTTTAAGGCTTCATATGTCCTTATTGTTATTTCTATTCAGTGATGGGGGATATGAATACCCGAAATTTAGCTGTTTACATAGTTTTCAGTAATTACAGAATGATTTCAGATAAACCATGAACATCGTCATTCAGTTAGCTGTTATGTTCAGTCGTGACTCAATTAAACTTAGGTCAGTTCAGTAATCAGTGTCTTTCAGTTGGGGGTAAAACTTATAAATGAGTGAACGTAGGTATGGCATCTCCCCCGTCAGTAGGCATGAGGCACTTGTCTCCCCCTTCAGTAGGCATAAGACGTTAGTAGCAGTCCCTAGGTTCCAAACTTATGGGGCCACCGTAGACTTTGAGAGGTCCCTCATCAGTTAGGCATGACACCCTCGTCCTTTGGGACATTAGATTAGTGGATCCATACAGCCAAGGTTCGTACCTGTGGAACATTACTAATACCCTTCCAACTGGGGTTATAGGTTGGACCCAGATAGTACATTAGGGCATGTCTGTTATAGCTAGCTCCCACAGTCTCAGTTCAATTTCAGGTTTGCTTGACCATATAGCATACAGTTATCAATTACTCAATTATCAGTATTTCAGTTTACAGACCATATCAGAACATGTTTTATGCTTGGTCATGAATTCTAAGATTTTACAGTTTTTATGCTTTTATAATCAGTTATATCATGCTATTTAGTCAGTCATTATCTCAGGCAAATAACCCATGCATTTCAGCCTAACCTCATCTCATATACCAGTACATTTAAAGTACTGACCGCATACTCCTTTTATTGCGCTACGATGTTTAATATTATAGGTTTGGATGCTCAGTTTCCTGATCGTGCTTAGGTAGATCTACTTATCAGCAGTAGCAGCAGTGGTGAGTCCTCATCCTTTGAGGATACATTTATCTTATATTCAGTTATATCAGCAGTTCAGTTATTTAGTCAGTAGGAGTTAGTTGGGGGTTTGTCCCATCAACTCCACAGTCAGTCAGTTTTAGAGGCTTTCAGACATTCAGATAGATAGTCAATTATTAATTGTTTTTATCAGTATTTTTAGTATGATTCCAGACGTTTAGAACTATGATTCAGTATTGTTTCTAATTTCAAAAACCTTATGGCATTATCAGTTGATTATTTGCATATGTCTTCATTATCAATATATTATTCAGTACTCATTGCAGGTACCCGTTCATGGGTTAGCTTGTGGTCTTTCAGGACCATAAGCACCGTTGTCGCAACTAGGGATAGCCTTGGGTCATGAAAAAACTTGGTATCAGAGCCTAAGATTTTATAGTGTCCTAGGGAGTCTAAGGTTTTAAAGTGTCCTTGGGAGTCTGAAAGCCACGTTTAGTAGAGTCTTGTGCATGGGTGTGAAGCGCTCCATACTTATAGACAAGAGGCTACAAGATATTTTAGGAAAGGTTTCCCTTCTTTCAGTATTCATGTCATGTAAATGTGCATAAGCTCGATTTAAAATCTTTTTCTAATTTAATCTTCCTTTTATTTACAAAACATGCCTCACAGAAAGAATAACGAAAGAAAAAATGGGAATCAGCCTGCATCTCAACCCATTCAGGAAGATCCCCTGAATGAGCATGTTTCTCATATCGAGTTTCGAGCTATATTCACTACTTTAGATCACTCAGTAGCAGATCGAAATAATCATCAGGCTACTATCCCAGCCAATCTAGTGGCTAATACCACCACAGCTAGGATTCGGGACTTCACCTGAATGAACCCTTCCTTATTTATGGGATCCAAGTCTGATGAGGATTTACAGGAGTTTCTTGACATGGTTCAGAAGGTGACTAACATTATGGGTGTCACATCTAGTGAGAGTGCAGAGTTGGTTGCTTACCAGTTACAGGATGTAGCTCACACCTGGCATAAGCAGTGGAAGGGGGATAAAGGCGCAAAAGCAGGGCCTGTAGAGTGGGAAGAGTTCACCACAGCCTTTTTAGACAGGTTCTTCCCCTTAGAGTTGAGGAAATCTAAGGTGCAGGAGTTCACAAATTTGAAACAGGGTAACATGAGCGTGAGGGAGTATTCTCTTAAGTTTACCCAGTTGGCTAGGTATGCTCCTTTTATTATGGCTGATAACATGTCTAGGATGAGTAAGTTTGTCTCTGGTGTAACTGATAGTATAGTCAAGGAGTGTATGATCGTAATTTTGATTAAGGATATGGACTTGTCTAGACTTATGGTCCATGCTCAATGGATTGAGAAAGAGAAGGTTAAGGAGAACGAAAGAGAGAATAAGAGGGCTAGGACAGGTAGCTTTAATTTTGCTTAGCCTAGGTCGGAGGGTGGTAACCGTCCTTAATTCCATCAGAAATCTTCAGCCCCATCTCCATCGTTATAGCTAGTGCTCCAGTGCCAAAGTTTATAAATGATAATTGGGATAGGGCGCCAGGCTCTAAGACTCAGGGTAGTGTGAACAGTGGTTGGACTAATCCCCTTTGCCAGAAGTGTGATAGGAATCATCAAGGTGTATGCTAGGCTGGCACCTATGTGTGTTTTGGATGTGGCAAGCTAGGCCATAGGTTGAGAGAATGTCTAACAAGTAAGTGGAAAGGTAGAAATAATCACCAGCAGGGTTAGACTAACTCTCCAGCAGCACTAACAGGGTGCCACTTCCAGTGCCACCAGTGGTCAGCGCTAGAACAGTTGTATGCACTCTAGTCCCGTCCTAACTAGAAAAGTTCTCCTGATGTTGTTACGGATAAATTACAGGTCTTTTAACTTTATGTTTACACTTTGTTAGATCCAGGGGCTTCACTTTCTTTTGTAACCCCCTATATAGCTGTCAATTTTGGTGTCAGTCCCAAAATTTTAGTAGAGCCTTTCTCAGTGTCTACCTCAGTGGGTAAATCTATCATAGCCAAACGGGTGTACAGGAACTGCCCTGTTACAACATCCCAGAAAGTCACTTCAGTAGACCTTGTGGAGTTAGAGATGACTAATTTTGACATCATTCTCGGCATGGATTAACTCCACTCATGCTATGCTTCTGTTGATTGTAGAAACAGAGTTGTTCATTTTTAGTTTTCGAATGAACCAGTCCTTAAATTGAGGGGCAGTACTTCAACACTTAGGGGACAAATTGTTTCGTACCTTAGAGCGAGAAAAATGATATCCAAGGGGTGTGTTTACCATATTGTTTGAGTCAAAGACTCTAGTTCAAAAACTCCCAGTCTTGAGTCAATCTCAGTAGTGAGGTAATTTCTAGATGTGTTCCCTGAAGATCTTCCCAGAGTTTCTCACGACATGGAAATTACTTCGGAATAGACCATTTTCTAGATACCCAACCTATCTCTATTTCTTCCTAAAGAATAGCTCCAGTTGAGCTTAGGGAGTTGAAAGAGAGGTTGAAAGATCTCTTAGATAAGGGTTTCATTAGGTCCAATGTTTCCCCATGGGGCGCTCCAGTCCTTTTCGTGTGAAAAAAAGATAGTTTTCTTAGAATGTGCGTTGATTACCATTAGTTAAACAAAGTCACAATCAAGAATAAGTACCTACTCCCTAGAATTGATGACTTATTCGACCAACTTCAGGGTGACAGTTATTTCTCTAAGATAGACCTCAGATTCAACTATCATCATCTCAGAGTAAGAGAATTTGACATTCCAAAAACAACTTTCAGAACCCAATATGGTCACTTCGAGTTCCTAGTTATGTCCTTTGGTCTAACGAATGCCCCAATAACCTTCATGGACTTGATGAACTGAGTATTCAAGCAGTACTTCGATATGTTTGTCTTAGTCTTCATTGATGATATTCTTGTCTATTTCCATAACGAAAATGATCATGCAGACCACTTCAGAATCGTATTGCAAACTCTTCGAGCCCATCAGTTGTTCACCAAATTCAGTAAATGCAAATTTTGGCTAAGATTAATAGCTTTCCTTGGCCATATTATTTTTGGTGATGGCATTAGAGTTGACCCTCAAAAGACCGAAGTAGTGAGAAATTGGCCTAGACCCATCTCTTCGTCAGATATCAGGAGTTTTTTGGGTTTGGTTGGCTATTATCGATGGTTTATTGAAAGGTTTTCATCTATTTCATCCCCCATATCTAGATTGACTTAGAAGAAAGTTATGTTTCAGTGGTCAGATTCTTTTGAGAAGAGTTTTTAGGAGTTGAAGACTCGAGTCACCTCAACCCCAATTTTGACATTGCCAGATAGTTCATATGGGTTTGTTGTTCATTCTGATACTTCCAAAGATGGTTTGGGTAGTGTTTATCATGTAGAGGATGATAAGAAGCAGTTAGTTAGGGAGGTTTATTTGGTGAATTCAGTTGAGGGCAGTGTATGGGTTCAGAATAGTTCGAAATCTTCTCTAGTTGCTGAAGTAAAGGAGAAGCAAGATAGGGATTCCAGTCTGGTTAAGTTGAAGAAATCAATTAGAGATCATAAGGTAGAGGTTTTCTTCCAAGGGGCAGATGGTGTATTGCAATGTCAAGGTAGGCTGTGTGTGCTGGATGTAGATGGTTTGAGACAGAGAATCCTTGTAAAAGTGCATGGTGTTCATTATTCTATTCATCTAGGAGCCACTAAGATGTACCGTGATCTGCAAAAAATCTATCAGTGGAGTGGTATGAAGAGGGATATTACAGAGTTCGTAGCTAAGTATCCTAATTATCAGCCGATTAAGGTTGAGCACCAAAGGCCTAGTGGTGCATTGTTAAAGTTTAATATTCCCACTTGGAAGTGGGGGAGGTGAATATGGATTTTGTGGTAGGGTTGCCCCGTTCACGCCATCAGAATGATTCGATATGGGTTATTGTAGGCAGGATGACCAAATCAGCCCATTTCTTGCCAGTTCATACTTTCTATACAACCGAGGACTATACCAAGCTCTATATTAGAGATTTGGTTAGATTGTATGGAGTCCCATTGTCTATCATTTTAGATAGAGGTACTTAGTTTACCTCTCGCTTTTGGAAAGCTTTTTAGAAGGGTCTTGGTACCCAAGTTTGCCTCAGTGTAGAATACAATTTCAGGTTTGCTTGACCATAGCATACAAATTACTCACATCAATGTTTTAGTATTTTAGTTAGCTAACCATATCATAACATGCTTTATGCTTGGTCATGCATTCTCAGATTTTGCAGTTTTCATGATTTTATACTCAACTATCTTATGCTATTCAGTCTGTCATTTTCTCATGCATATAACCCATGCATTTCAGCCTAACCTCATCTCATATACCAGTACATTCAAATTACTAACCGCATACTCATTTTCTTGCACTATGATGATTAATATCATAGGTTTGGATGCTCAGTTTCCTGACTATGCTTAGGTGGATCAGCTTATTAGTAGTAACAACAGTGGTGAGTCCTCATCCTTCAAGAATAGGTTTATCTTATATTCAGTTATGTCAGAAGTTCAGTTATTTAGTCAGTCGGAGTTAGTTGGGGGTTTGTCCCATCAACTCCACAGTCAGTCAGTTTTAGAGGCTTTTAAACATTCAGATAGATAGTCAGTTTATCATTTGTTTTTATCAGTCTTTTTAGTATGATTCCAGATGTTTAGAACTATGATTCAGTATTATTTTCTGTTTCAAAAACCTTATGGCATTATCAGTTAATTTTTTATATATGTCTTCATTTTCAGTATATTATTCAGTATTCATGGCAGGTACCAGTTCATGGATTAGCTTGTGGTCTTTTAGGACCATAAGCACCTTTGCGTGACTAGGGGATAGCCTCGAGTCATGAAAATGACTGACAATATAGGAGAAAATAAAAACTGGAGATTATCTTAGTAGCTCAAAATATGCGTACAAAAGATCAGAAGAGGGACCAGGTTCCTCTTCACAGGTTAGTACTACTAACTACAGTCATAAATGCTTTGAACTATCTTGAAATGCCACAAAGATTTTCTTTTTCTTTGCCAAACTTCTGTAACATTGTCATGTCATTTGAAATCTATGGTCATTTTTTTTCAACATGACACATTGATTCTTCTCTTTTTAAAGAGTAATCCTAATTGTTCTTTCATTTTACCACCTCTTCAAAAGGACAGATGGAAATTTCTTAAAACCCTTGGTCTAATAGTTTCTTTTGTACTTTCTTTTTTGAACCCCACTTTTCTTTCGGAACTACTTTCTAAGAACTTTGGACCCTCTTATAACTTATCTATAATTTTGCTTTAAGTAAAGGTTCTGATGAAAGGATCAAATTACCCACCAAAATTTAGTAAAGGTTGGTAAGAATGTACAAAAATATGAGGAGGTATATATCGTGCAGAATATTACATATAGTTAGGGACCTGGTTTCTCTACTATTTTCAGACAAAATAAAAAGGCAAAATATGATATTGATGTCCAAGAGCTCTGATAAGCAGTTGTTTAAGGGAGGTTTACCGGGGAAAAGAAAGAAAGCTTAGATTTTTTTTTAAAGATGGGATGCTGTTTCAGTAGAGATCGGGTACCGCTGCTGAGTGATCAATGTAGAAAAGGCATGCAAAGGATTTCATTAAAATATATCCTTTTAAATAAGGGTGTTTCATGATAGAGTGTTTGAACTTGAGATGTCTGAATTCCGTACAAGTTTCCTCCAATTCCTATAAGGGGATCGTATGCCCTGATGGCCCCTCATCAAGAATTAGCTTCTCAAAAGATAAAGTATCTCAATTTCAAATCAAAGTTGGAGACCTGAACCAAAATCTTCTCCAAGTTCTTGAAGATTTCAATGTTCTTAATATAACAAAATTTTTAAATCAACTCTGATCCTGTCTTCCTTTGCAATATTTGTTCGTCTCATCCATCTTTTGTCTAAGATTTATTTTAGACCCTATATGACAAATTGACAATTCTCTCCTTTTATGTATGTTTTTAATGGTATTAACAAAACATTTTTCATATCAATTTGTTACCTATATCTCTATTTATTCTCTACTCCTTTTGCTCATGTAAGTATTGCCCCAGAGGCCTTCTATTAATTGATTCTCTCTTTTACTTGGTGAAAGGGGGAATAATAGAAATAGAGGGAACTAATGAAGGGACCTGGGACCTGAGAGAATAATATATTAAGGGGAAGTGATCAATGATGACAGGGGGAATCGAAATGAGTGCTAGTGTCAGGGACGACATATTAATCTGATCTACTATTGGATTAAGTTTGCCATCATCAAAAAGGGGAAAATTTTATATTTGTAGTTTTGATGGTTGACAAACTTATTCTTGATTTTTATGACTAGAAAGCAAATTAAGGGACCATACAAAAATTAAAATGTTATTATCTGGAGATGCTAGTGATAGAGGGAACTAATATGGGACTTGATACTCCTAGCTGGTAGGAGAAACTAAAGAAGGGATAAATGTTGTTGATAATAAGAAAACTCTCTAAATCTACTACTATATTGGTTATTGGATTGTCATCATCAAAAAGGGCAAAATTGATGTACATGTGGTTTTGATAATTGACAAAATTCGTAAGGGGACCTGATACCAGATATATTGCTTATAGAACTTGATCTATTGCTCAAAGTCAACTGTATGAGAACCTGGTCCTCAGAGAGATCCTATTTCGTAAGGACCAGATTCATATTATGAATGTACTCATAACTTTGTTAACTGTTAACTTCTGAAGGGGATTTCTCCTGGTTCAAATTTATTAGGTGATATGTGACATGAAAGCACTGAACTGGAACATAATACATCTATTCCTAATGATTGATAATCTGCATGAAGGGACCTAGTTCCCGAGATATATGAGTACGTGGTCAACTGGTATCTGACAGTACTACATGAGTGTGTGGAGATATCTTCTTGGAAAATCTAGTTGTCAAGAGAAACTATATCTCAGAGGGATCTTGTTCCTTAGAGACCAAATGAGGGACCAGGTTCATTGGATATTGAAATTTCTAGCAGTCAAAAGCATAGCTGGCAATTGTATGTTTTGCATAAAAGTTGGTACCCAGCAGTAGAGGAGCAACAACTTTTCAATCTCATCCAATGAAAAACTTTTTAGGTTTTTTCGAACTCTGGACCAAAATAAGTCATTTTTTAAATGAATTCACCAAAGTAATATGTTTTTGTGAAACTTTACCAAACTAGTATAAACATTGTTCCCAGTAACGTATTATCCTTTAAAAAAGTTAACGGACCAAAAAAAGCTGTGGATGATGTTAAAATAGGAATCGTTACTGTTAGTAACCTTTTTGACATAAAATGTTACTGGCAGTAATGTTTTGACATAAAACGTTATGTGAGTAACGAGACTACACAACTCTATTACATCAGAATTTTTGTACAAATCTGATGTTAAATTAGTTACTGTCAGTTACATTTTAGCTTTAAAACGTTAGTCCTTGTAACTTTACTCCGAAAAACTTCAAACTCTAATGCCACAGAGTTTTGAGTTGATTTGATAGTATTGTTACTCGGAGTAACATTTTAAATCTAAAATGTAATTGGCACTAACGAATTTAATGTCAAACATATATAAAGATTTTGATGTGGTAGAGTTGCAGAGTCTCGTTACTCACAGTAACATTTTATGTCAAAAAAGTTACTAACAGTAATATTTTATGTCAAAAAAGTTACTAACAGTAACATTTTATGTCAAAAACATTACTAACAGTAACAATTCCTATTTTAATATCATCCACAACTCTTTTTGGTTCGTTAACTTTTTTTAAAGCATAATACGTTACTGGGAACAACATTTATACTAGTTTAGTAAAGTTTCAAAAAAATATATTACTTTGGTGAATTCATTTAAAAAATGACTTATTTGTGTCCAGAGCTCAATTTTTCCTCCCATTTATCCTATATATATAGATCATTGTGTGGGAGAAAAACCTAGCTTTTGCATAATCAAAATTTCTCATTATTCTTACAAAGCCAGCACAAAGTTCCATCAAGGCAAAGTTCCGACAACCAAAATATCAGTTTGCTACAATTGAATATGTCTTTAGGTCTAGGTTGTTGAGTCTTTGTATTTTGCTGTAACATTGTATAATACCCCATGTTTTGAAGTCACTGTGTAACTTACGACTCATCTTCTTAGGTCGTATGGACATCATATGAGTCATAAGATGTGAGTTGTACCCATGGCAGTGTGGGGTGATTGAGGTTCTTTTCAGGAGACGACTCGACCATAAGAATCATCACTTGATGTTACGAGTCGTATAAGGATAGGTCGTAAGGACAAAAATATAGGTTCCCTAAGTTTCTATCCAGGTTACGAGTGGATATTCTGAATCATATGGACATGTGATGAGTCATAAGATACCTCTCAGATGTTGACCAGTGTGTGTCATTTTTGCCACTACCAAACTTATGAGTTACTAGTCAACTCATACACTTATGTTACGAGTCATAAGATTGACTCGTAACGACTAGGAACGTGTTTTCCTGCACATTTTACCAAGGTCCTTCATGTCTTTGCCCACTCCTTCAAAAGCCAGACCCAAGTTGTTTTGGCTTCACAAGGGGTGGTATAAAAGACCCCAAATCCCCAAATCACAGCACAAACTTCAATTCCACCAAAGAGAATCAAAAGGGGTGGTTTTCTCTCTTCCTTAAGCAATTAGGGTTTCTCAAGAACTAGATCATTTTCAAGGATTTTTCCCAAAGCTTCTACTCCAGGTATGTGAGGTATTCATCAATGGGTTTCTTCCAGGCTTCCACCCATTGAGTCCCCAAAATCTCCTTTTTATTCAAGTATGGATTTTTAATCTTCTTTTATGAAATCATTCATGTAAGTCATGAATTTAATCTATGTTATCTTAGAAATTTGAATTCAAGCCATGTTAACATGTTTTCCCCATGACAATTAGATTACTTCATGCTTTGAACTTCAACTACGCATGTCATATTCAATTGCGCCCATGTCAAATTATCAAATTATATATTAAACCATGTGAAATTGTTATCCTCCCAAGTTTAATACATTTATATATTCAAATTCATAGACTTGATCAGTTTGGTGACACGTATTATGTTTTGGGTCTTTGAATTGGGACTTTATGTCACTGTTTTGAGTATTGTTAGCAAATTTTGTAATCACTCAGTGCAAGCGGGTTATGAACACCCGATACCTATGTGTTTAGTTATGTTTCAGACTTTTCAAGTAATGAGTCAGTCCATTCATGATTTTTTCATCATACTCAGTTTGTTATGATCATGTTGAGCATTATCAGTTGAGATGTTCAGTTGATCTTAAGCAAAAAATAGTGTAGTTCAATTAGGAGTTGGATTTAGTATCGAGTGAACCCAGGGATGGAGGCTCACCTGCCAGTAGAGGGTGTGACTTTAGTAGTTGTCCCTGAGTTCCAGAACTACGTAGCCAGCATAGGTTTTGAGAGGTCTTTCTAGTAGTTGAGGGTTGACATTCTCTTAGGGGAGCCTAACAGTAGAGGGTGTCTCCCTAGTCCTTCGGGATACTATTTTAGTGGATCCACGCAACAAGTGTTAGTACCCATGGAAAGGTTCTGACACCCTTCCAACTGGGGTTACAAGTTGGACCCTGATTAACTCAGATTGTGGCATGTTAGTTACATTATAGCTCCCAACATCAGTTTAAGTTTGCTTGACCAAGTAGTCTCAGTTATTCAGTTAGTCAGTATTACAGAATGAATTAAGTTCATGCTTTACTTGATTTTGCATTCTAAGTCTTACATGTCCATGCATCTATATTCGATTGCCATATGTATTCCAGTTAGTTCTTACCTCACATACCAGTATATTTAAAGTACTGATCGAATACTTTTCTCTTGCTCTATGTTATCTTATAACATAGGTTCGGATGCACAGTTTCCCGACCATCCCTAGACAGCTCAGCAGCTCCCTGCAGTAGTAGTGGTAAGTCCTCATCCATCGAGGATGTGATATGTTATTTCAGTTATTTCAATATTTTTCCATGTTCAGTCAATTGAAGTTAGTTGGGGTTTTGTTTTATAAACTCTGTACGTTTTAGAGGCTTTAAGATAGACAGTCTAGTTTCCAGTATTTATCAGATACTTTAGACATGTAGTTTTATATATATAAACTTCAGCATTTCAATTGATGTTACTTTATCAGTTTATCTTTTGTACATGCTATTTTATTATCATTTTATTTAGTGCTCGCCGCAGGTACTAGATCATGGGTTAGCTTGGGGTTACTTATGGTCTTAAGCATCGTGTCGCAACTAGGGGGTAGCTTCAGGTCATGACAAAACTTAGTATTAGAGCCTAAGGTTTCAGAGTTTCCTAGGGTATCTTAAAACCGCGTTGAGAAGAGTCTTGTTCATGGGTGTAAAGCATGCTACACTTATGGACAAGAAGCTGCAAGACATTTTTTTGGAAGGTTTCCCTTCTTTCGGTGTTCATGTCGTGCGAAAAAGCATGAGCTCTATTGAATTCCTTTTTCTAAGTCATACTTCATTCTGTTTACAAATAATGCCTCCTAAAAAAATAATGAAAAAAGGAATGGGGATCAGCCCATACCACCACCTGTTCAAGAAGATTCCCTGAATGACCATTCTCTCACGCTGAGTTCAGGGACACTTTCACTGCCTTATCCCATTCTATAGTTGCTCAGAACGATCAACAGGTTGTTGCTCTAGCCAATCCAGTATTGAATACCGCTGCAGCTAGAATTCAGGATCATTTCACTTGGATAAATCCTTTTTTTTTTGGATTCAAGTCTGAAGAGGATACACATGGGTTTTTGGATGTTGTGCAGAAGGTGATAGATATCATGGGTTTCACTTCAAGTGAGAGTGCAAACTTAGTTACGTATCAGATGCACGGAGTATCACATACTAGGTTCAAGCATTGGAAGGAAGAAAGGGGCATTGATGCGAGACCTATTGAGTAGGATGAGTTTACCACAACTTTCTTATATAGGTTCTTCCCATTAAAGTAGAGGGAAGCTAAGGTTCAAGAGTTTATAAACTTAAAGTAGGGTAGCATGAGTGTGAGGGAGTATTCACTCAAATTTACTAAGTTGGCGATGTATGCTCTTACTATGGTGGCTGACTCTAGGTCTAAGATGAGTAAGTTCTTATCTGGTGTATCTGATAGTATTGTAAAGGAGTGTAGGACCGCTATGTATATTAATAAGATGAACGTGTCTAGGATCATGGTTCATGCTAAGCAGATTGAGAAAGAGAAACTTAAGGAGAAAGAAAGAGAGAATAAGAGGACAAAGACAAGTAGCTTCAACTTCTCACAGCCAAAGTCGGAAGGTGGTAATCGTTCTAAGTTTCATCAAAAGTTTTCAACTCCATCTCCATCTTCAGCCAATGCCCCAGTTTCTAAGTTTAGGCAAGACAATTGAGGTAGGGCACTAGGCTCTCAGAATCATAGTAGCGTGAACAGTGGCCAAACCAATCCGCTTTGTAGAAAGTATGGTAGGAATCATCAGAGAGAGTGTAAGGCAGATAGTGATGGATGTTTTAGGTATGGAAAGCCAGGCCACATGATTAGGGATTGCCCAACGGTTGGTCAGAAGGGTAAAGATGCTCGACAACAGGGTCAGTCCAACTTTTCATCAACTCCAATAGGTCGCCCAAATCAGCAAGGTGCTACTTCCAGTGCCACCAGTGGGCAGTGCCTAAATAGATTGTATGCTCTTCAGACTCGTCATGATCAAGAAAGTTCTCCTAATGTGGTTACGGGTATGTTGCAAGTCTTTCATCTTCATGTCTATGCATTGTAAGACCCCGGAGCTTCGCTTTCCTTTGCGACTCCTTATATAGATTGACTTTGGTGCCAGTCCTGAAATATTAGTAGAGCCTTTCTCAGTGTCCACCTCAGTGGGTAAGTCTATTATAGCTAGACGGGTATACACAAATTTCCCAGTCACAGTCTCTCAGAAAGTTACTTTAGTTGATCTTGTAGAGTTAGAGATGACTGATTTTGATGTCATTCTCGACATAGATTGGCTCCACTCATGCTATGCCTCAGTTGATTGCAGAAATAGAATCGTTCAGCACCAGTTTCCTAATAAACCAGTTATCAAATGGAGGGGTAGTACATTCGTGCTCAAGGGTTAGTTTGTTTCCTGTCTCAAGGCATGACAGATGATACCCAAGGGGTGTATATATCATCTCATCGAAGTCAAGGACTCAAATTCTAAAACTTTGAGTCTTGAGTCAGTTTCGGTAGTGAATGAGTTCCCTGATATGTTTCCATAAGATCTTTCTAGAGTTTCTCCCAAAAAGGAAATTGACTTTGGAATAGATTTCTTTCTAGATACCCAACCTATCTCTAACCCGCCTTACAGAATGGCTATAGATGAACTTAAGGAACTAAAGGAGCAGTTAAAAGATATGTTGGAAAAAGGTTTCATCAGGCCCAACGTTTCACTATGGGGTGCCCAGTTCTATTCGTACATAAGAAAGACGGTTCTCTCAGAATGTGCATTGACTACCATGAGTTGAACAAAGTCACAATCAATAATAAGTATACTCTCCCCAGTATTAGTGACTTATTCGACCAACTTTAGGGTGTGAAAGTTATTTCTCTAAGATAGACCTTAGGTCCAGCTATCATCAGTATGGAGTCAGAGAATATGACATTTCGAAGACAACCTTCAAAACTTGGTATGATCACTTTGAATTCTTAGTTATGTCCTTTGGACTAACGAATGCCCCTACAGCTTTTATGGACTTGATGAATAGATTGTTCAAGCAGTACTTAGACATATTCATCATAGTCTTTATTGATGATATCCTTGTCTATTCCTATAGTAAGAATGACCATGTAAACCATTTAAGGGTTGTGTGGCAGAACCTTAGAGATCATCAGTTGTTCACTAAGTTCAGTAAGTGCAAATTTTGATTGATATCAGTAGCTTTTCTTGGCCACATAGATTCCAGTAATGGATTTCGAGTTAATTCTTAAAAGATCAAAGCAGTAAGAAATTGATCTAGACCTATCTCTCCATTAGATATATTATAGATGATTTGTTGAAGGGTTTTCTTTTATTTCTTCCCCCATGTTAAGGCTAACCCAGAAGAAGGTTAAATTTCAGTGGTCAGATTACTGCAAGAACAATTTTCAGGAGTTGAAAACTCGACTCACTTCCACTCTAGTCTTGACTTTGACAAATGGCACAGATGGATTCGTAGTGTATTGTAATACTTCTAGTATTGGTCTTGGTTATGTATTAATGCAGAGAGGTAAGGTCATAGCCTACGTCTCTAGACATCTTAAGCCTCATGAGAAGAACTATCCAACCCATGATCTTGAGTTGGAAGCTATGGTTTTTGCCTTGAAGATTTAGATATACTACTTTTATGGGGTTTATGTCAACGTGTTCATGGATCACAAGAGTTTACAGTATGTATTCATGTAGAAAGATCTAAATCTTTGTCAGAGAAAGTGGCTTGAATTGTTGAAAGACTATGATATGAGTGTGTTGTATCACTCAGGCAGACTATGTATTCCATGTGTTGATGGTCTGAGATAGCGAATCTTAGCTAAAACGCATGGTACGTGATATTCTATTCACCCCAAAGCTACTAAGATGTACCGTGATTTATGGGAGATCTGTTGGTGGAGTGGTATAAAGAAAGATATTACAGAGTTTGTGGTTAAGTGTTCGAACTGTCAGCAGGTTAAGGTTAAGCACCAAAGTCCTAGTGGTATACTTCAGGAGTTTAGCATCCCCACATAAAAGTGGGAGGAGGTAAACATGGATTTCATTATAGGGTTTGCCTCGTACGCGTCATCAGCATGATTCAATATAGGTCATTGTAGACAAAATGACCAAGTCAGCTTATTTCTTGCCAATTTATACTTTGTATTCAGCTGAGGATTATACTAGACTCTATCTCAGTGAGTTGGTTAAGTTGTATGGGATTCCATTGACTATCATCTCAAATAGAGGTACTCAGTTTACCTCTCACTTTTGGAAGGCTTTCAGAAGGGTCTTGGTACCCAAATTCATCTCAGTATAGGCAGATAGTCAGGCAGAATGGACCATTCTGACTTTAGATGACATATTGAGGGCATGTGTTATTGATTTTAAGGGTAGTTGGAATGACCATTTACCTTTTATTGAGTTTGCCTACAACAACAACTATCACTTCAGTATTCAAATGGCTCTTTATGGGGGGAGATGTAGGTCTTCTATTGGTTGGATTGAGTTAGGTGAGGCTGCTTTGATAGGTCCATATTCAGTGTTTGAGGTGATGAAGAAGGTTCAGTTGGTTCGAGAGAGTTTAAAAATAGCCCAAAGTCCACAGAAATCTTATGCAGATGTGAAAAGAAGAGATCTTAAGTTCGACGTTGGTAACTTGGTTTATTTGAGAATTTTGCCTATGAAAGGGGTGAAAAGATTCGGTAAGAAAAGGAAACTCAGTCCCCATTAATATCCCCATATAGAATTTTGAGATGTTATGGGAAGGTAGCTTATGAATTAGAGTTGTCTACAGTTTTGGCATCAGTGCATCTGGTGTTTCTTGTTTCCTTGCTAAAGAAATGCATTGGTGATTAAGCTTCTATGGTTCCTTTAGAAAGTGTGGATGTGAAAGATAGTCTCTCATTTGAAGAAATTCCAGTTGAGATCCTTGACCACCAAACTCGTAGGTTGAGGAATAAAGAAGTTTCCCTGGTTAAAGTTTTATGGAGAAATCAATCTGTTGAGAGGGCTAATGGGGAAGTAGAGGTAGATATGTGAGCCAAGTATCCTCATCTTTTCTCCTCGAATTCAGATTCAACTTGAGGTAGTGGTTTCCCTTAAATTGACTCTCTCTCGTCTTCTATCTCAGCTTTATAACTATGTTCATGTTATTGCATGTATTCATGAACTCAATTCAGTCTATGCATCATGTTTCAGATTTAGTTATTTAATCATGTTTCAGTTCATGGGTAGTCAATGTAAAAGGTTAGTTTCCTTAGTATTCTCAGCCTAACCAGTTTCATTCGGGTATGAATGATCCCAAGGGAGAGATATTGTAATACCCCATATTTCGAAGTCACTATGTAACTTACGACTTATCTTCTTAGGTCGTAGGTTCATCATGCGAGTCGTGAGATGTGAATCGTACCCATGGCAGTGTGGACTGATTGATATTCTATTTAGGATTCGACTCGACCATAGGAATCGTCACTTGATGTTACGAGTCGTATGGGGATAGGTCGTAAGGTCAACAGTATAGGTTCCCTAAATTTCTATCCAAATTACGAGTGGATATTTTGAATCGTATGGACATGTGACAAGCCATAAGATACCTCTCGTATGTTGACCAATGTGTGTCACTTTTGCCACTACCAAACTTATGAGTTACTAGTCCAACTTGTACCCTCATCTTACGAGTCATAAGATTGACTCGTAACAACTGAAAATATTTTCCTACACATTTTTCCAAGGGCCTTTATGTTTTTTCCTACTCCCTCAAAAGCCAAACCCATGTTGTTTTGGCTTCACAAGGGGTGGTATAAAAGACCCCAAAGCCCCAAATCACAACACAAACTTTAATTCACCAAAGAAAATCAAAATAAGTGATTTTCTCTCTTCCTCAAACAATTAGGGTTTCTCAAGAACAAGATCAATTTCAAGGATTTTTCTCAAAGCTTCTACCCCAGGTATGTGGGGTATTCATCAATGGGTTCCTTCCACCCGTTAAGTCCCAAAATCCCCTTTTTGTTAAAGTATGGATTTTTAATCTTCTTTTGTAAAATCAACCATGTAAATCATGAATTTAATCCATGTCATCTTAGAAATTTGAACTCAAGCCATGTCAACATGTTTTCCCCATGAAAATTAGATTACTTCATGCTTTGAATTTCAACTAGTCATGTCATATTCAATTGCTCCCTTGTCAAATTATCAATTTTTGAATTAAGCCATCTGAAATTGTTCTCCTCCCAAGTTTATACATTCATATATTCAAATTCATGGACTTTATCAGTTTGGTGACACGTATTATGTTTTGGGTCTTTAAATTGAGACTTTATGTCACTATTTCAAGTGTTGTTATCAAATTTGGTAATCATTTAGTACAGGCGGGTTATGAACACCTGATACCTATGTGTTTACTTACGTTTCAGACTTTTTAAGTAATGAGTCAGTCCATTCATGATTTTATCATCATACTCAGTTTATTATGATCATGTTGAGCACTATCAATTGAGATGTTCTGTTGACCTTAGTCAGAAACAATATCATTTTAGTTGGGAGTAGGATTTAGCACCGAGTGAACCCAGGGATAGAGGCTCGCCTGCCAGTAAAGGGTGTGACTTTAGTAGTTTTCCCTGAGTTCCAAAACTATGTAGCCAGCATTGGTTTTGAGAGGTCTTTCTGCCAGTTGAGGATCGACATTAACTTAGGGGCACCTACTAGTAGAGGGTGACTATCTAGTCTTTCGGGACACTATTTTAGTGGATCCACGCAGTAATTATTAGTACCAGTGGCAAGGTTCTGAAACCCTTCCAACTGGGGTTACAAGTTGGAGCCAGATAAGCTCAGATTGGGGCATGTCAGTTACATGATAGCTCCCATAATTTCAATCAGTACTCAGTCTATATCAGTTCAGGTATGCTTGATCAAGTAGTCAGATTCTCAGTTATTCAGTCAGTTAGTCTTACAAATTAAATTTAGTTCATGATTTACTTTGTCTTGCATTCTCAGTCTTACATGTCCATATATCTATGTTCGATTGCCATATGTATTCCAGTTAGTTCTTACCTCATGTACCAGTACATTCAAAGTACTGATCGTATACTTTTCTCTTGCGCTATGTTGTCTATAAAATAGGTTCGGATGCACAGTTTCTCGACCATTCCTAGATATTTTAGCAGATCCCCGTAGCAGTAGTGGTTAGTTCTTATTCATTAAGGATGTGACATGTCATTTCAGTTATTTCAATA
The DNA here is from genome assembly GCF_002878395.1 of Capsicum annuum. Lineage (NCBI taxonomy): Eukaryota > Viridiplantae > Streptophyta > Magnoliopsida > Solanales > Solanaceae > Capsicum > Capsicum annuum. Next base: position 11,972,848 of record NC_061119.1, on the reverse strand, counting down.
TTTCTTTATGTTCAGTCAGTTGGAGTTAGTTGGGAATTTGTCCCATCAACTCCGTATGTTTTAGAGGCTTTCAGATAGACAGTCTAGTTTTCAGTATTTATCAGATACTTCTGACATGTAGTTTTATATATATAAACTTCAGCATTTCAGTTGACAGTACTTTATCAGTTTATCTTCTGCACATGTTGTTTTATTATCATTTTATTCAGTGCTCATAGAAGGTAGCAGATCATGGGTTAGTTTGGGGTCACTTGTGGCCTTAAGCACCGTGTCGCGACTAGAGGGTAGCCTTGGGTCGTGACACATTGTAAACCTACTCCTCTTTTGAGAAGCTTGTGTAGGTATTTTATTTCCTCTCTTATCTTGTAGATTTGAGTTGTGGGCTAGAGTTAGCCATTTTAGTGTTGGGGGCTAGAGTTAGCCGTGGTAGTACCTTTGTGGGCTAGAGTTAACGTTGGTAGTCTTTACAATAGAGTTATTATAGAGAGTGTTTACAATAGAGTTATTGTAAGGGTAAGGGGTTAAGAGTTTAATTCCTAGATTGCAAAGGTTGTAATCTAAAAGTTGCGCTTGTTTTAGTGAAGTGGTTGAGAAATCTTACTGGGTAGGTCATGGTTTTACTCTCTTGAGCAAGGAGGTTTTTACGTAAAACATCTGGTCTTCTTTACTTCTGTTCTTCAGCTTTTATTCTTAGTCGTATAACTTGGTGTGGGATCAGGTTCTTATTACTGTGGTGAACTCATATAGGACTTTTCTATTATTAGTTGAAGAAGCTAATATGGGACCGGGTCCCTAATATCGTGGTGGGCGCATACAAGCATTCAAAAGGTTTAGAAAGACCAAAATACAATGACCTTCTATCGTCCACATTTCTGTTCTAAGGACTGCATTATGGTCTGCTATCAAGAATCACTCCAAGTCAAGTCTAGATCTGCAGAGCACTAAAACCCGTTTACGAACTATATTTCGATTCATCCAAGCAACATCAAGACCACACTTTAAGATACTTGGTAGTAGCAACTTCTGTTAATAATAGAATAAAAATTCACGTCAGGAGTACAAGGGGGGTACATTTTAATTCTTTTCTTTTGTATACATATACATAATAGAATCTAGAGAATTCGAACTAGATCGATCTGCAATTTTATTCTAACACATAATTTGAAACTATGTAAGGTTGATAACGAGGATGTGTTATTTTTTAGCAGAAGCTGCAGCCTCAATACGAGCTGGAGCTAATTGGAAATAAACAAGCAATTCATCTTCTTTTCTTGGCGGTAGATATTCCTTAACTTGGCTGCAATTAACATACTCATCTCTCCAAGCACAAAAGTTTGGAAATTTTTCACTCCAGAGACTTGTAGGAAAATTCCTAGCCAAAGTCCCATCAAAAGCAAACCCAAAATTTTCAGCAACAAAGAACTTCTTATCCTTGAGCTCATTGTCAAGAACTTTCAGCATCTCATAAACTTCTTCTTTAGCTTTCTCTTGCTCCTCTCCTACGCGTAACAAAATATCTATTGCCACTGTCGACTACAAATTACACACACGCAAATCTTAACAACAATATACTATGTCTCAATATCATCCAAATATACAAAAATTCTGAGAAGTATTTCAAGCTCTCTGTATTTCTATATAATAAGATATAAAGTAAATGTAGTAACATGACGAAATTATTTATGCAGATAAGAATACATAGAATGAAGACGAATTTACCTTATCCTCAAGGAACTTAGTCCAAAAGTGCGCTAAAGCTCGGTCGTAAGGATCTTTAGGCAAGATGGAAGGGCCTTTAAATGTCTCATCAATGAACATAGACTCACAAATGGGCTTCCCATTGTGAATTAGAACTGGAGTTTTCTTGTGAATTGGATTGGATTCAAGAAGTAGAGAGCTCTTGTTGTGTCGATCCTCTTCTATATATTCATATTCTACTCCCTTCATTTTTAGAGCCCACTCAACTCTGTGAGTATGGGCTATACCAAAATCCGAGCAACTTCACTTGTGCCATATCTCAACTTTGGGTATAATTGTTTGCTCATCTACAATGTTAACGCAAATTTCAGTGGTGGTTTTCTCTTGAATTGTGTTCCTCTTTTATAGAAGGAAAAATCAAAGAAAATAAATGAGGGAGTGGTTCAAGGTTCCTAGATTTCTCCTATTTCTTTTTAATTCTTCGTATACTCTATTTTATTTGCCTTTTCCTGTGCCCCCCAGTTGGGAGAAAAAAAAAGCATATTGAAAGACGTTCGAAAGTACTTAGCTAACAGATAGAGGTGGCTTAATTAACTACTAAGGGGTGGTTTGGTTGGGAAAGAATTAGTTATCCCCGGATTAGTTAATTCATGGGATAATTTATCTCGTCACTATAATATAAATAGTGGGGTAAATAATTCCGGTACTATCTAATGCCTACAATCAAACATGAGATAAAATAATCACTTATACATCACACCAAACGCGGAACTAAAATCCTTCTTTTTCCTCCTCCTGATCCTTTCTTCCTCATTGCTTCTTCTTCATCCTCCTTTCTTCTTCATTGTTTTTCATTCTTTTAAAAAAAAATAAAAAATCAACGTACCGCAAAAGTGAAGCTTTTCAAAAGAATTATATATTAACTGTAAGTATATTAGTTATATCATTTAGAAATATTAGTGAGTGGTATATTAAAATATATTTTGACAATTATATTAATACTACTAAAAAAAATAGTTTTGGTGTTCGGAAAAAAGCGACCACTTTTAGTCTTTTTTTTTTCATTTTTTTTCTAAAAAAAAATTAATTAAAAATTGACCACTTGTGGTCGCTTTTTGATTTTAGAAAATAAAAATAAAATATTTACAAAAGGCGATCACTTGTGGTCGATTTTCAATTAAAAAAACTTAAAAAGAAAATATTTTTGAAAAAGCGATTAAAAATACTATGTAGAAAGCGATCACTTGTGATCGTTTTTTGATTAAAAAAAGTTATAAAGAAAATGTTTACAAAAAGCGGCTACAAGTGGAAGATTTTCATAAAAAAAAAAAAATATTTTTGAAAAATCAATCATAAGTGGTCGATTTTCATTTAAAAAAATAAAAAATTTATGCAAAGACTAAAAAAAATTAAAAAAATGTTTTTAAAAAAGTGACCACAAATGGTCAGTTTTCATTAAAATATAAATTAAAAATATTATGCACAAAGAGAAAGATTAAAAAAGAAAATATTTTACCATAAATGATCGATTTTCATTAAAAAAATTTAAAAGTATATTTTTAAAAAAGCGACCACATGTGCTCAATTTTCATTAAAAATATAAGTTAAAAATATTATGCAAAAAACAATCACTTGTTGTTGCTTTTTTATTTTTAAAAAATAAATAAGAAAATATTCACAAAAAATAACCACAAGTAATCGATTTTCATTAAAAATTAAATTTAAAAAGAAAAAAATCAATTATTATACGTAAAATCAAATATAGTTTTATTATGTATACAATAAAAATAAATTAATATTTATAATTTATAAAAAAACATATTAGAAAATAAACTAAGAAATATATTAAATAAAATAAATAAATAAATAATGTTAAACATAATCTTTATTTTTTACTTATGTTTGAATAAAATAAATATATTTTTCATCTAGTGAATATATATATACACACACACACCTGTATATCTCGTGTCGTATTTACGCAGTAGTCAAAAGCTAACTGAATGTATGCAAGTATATTGAATGCGTTGATCATACAATTGGAGTTATAATAATGTAAGGTACATAATCGATAATTCTTCAAAGAGTATAATAAATGCGTTCTATTATGTGGTAATAAGCTCGTGCATGTGATGTGTAATATACGTATTCAAATTTGATATTATATATTGGGGGAGGGGGGTCTATATCTCATGTAGTGATGTACGTAGTACGCAGTCAAAAGCTAACTAAATGTATCTAATTATATATTTAATATGTTGATATCATACGATCAATTGATAGATCGAGGTAATAATATTTTGTTGAAGTTATAATAACATAAGATAAACTAACCGATAATTCATCTGAGTATATGTGAATACCTTGTACTACGGGTTAATATACGTGTGTATTTGATTTACATAGTACGTATTTAGAATCTGATAATAGATAGAGAGTGTGTGTGTATATGTATATATTATGTAGTGACGTTTGTAGTACGTAGTCAAAAGCTTACATTTATATATATGTATGTATATCTATGTAGTGATGTACGTAGTACGTAGTCAAAAGCTAACTAAATGTATCCAATTATATAATGAATATGTTGATATCACACGATCGATCGATCGAGGTAATAATATATCGTTGAAGGTATAACAACATAAGATAAACTAATCAATAATTCATTTGAGTATATGTGAAATATGTTGTGTTGGTGGGGTAATATACTCGTGTATGTAATGTATATAGTACGTATTTGGAAGCTGATAGTCAATCGAATATATGTATGTATACGTATATCCCGTGTAGTAATGAACGTAGTAGTCAAAAGCTAGCTAACTGAATCTATATATCCAAGTATTTTGATTAATATGTTGATATCATACTATTTAGAAAATATACTACTCGTTTAATGTAGAAAAGGGTATACTGTTGAAGTTATAATAACATAAGCTAATAAACTGTTAATTCATCTGTTTAATATGTTGTGTTATGAGGTATATAATATCATATTTAGAAGCTAATTAACCAAAAATTCATCCTAATTTATGAAATGCATTGATATTATTATACGATTGAGAAATATACTATTTATGTTAATGGGATAGTAAAATAACTACTTATCCGACTTATATATACATTATATTGAATTATTTGGATGTTATTATAAATATTATTAATTTACTAAATTTTAAATTTTTTTAAATAAAATCAATCACAAGTGATCAATTTTTGAATAATTAATTTTTTAAAAAAATATATCGATCACTTGTGATCGATTTTCCTAAGATTTTTCTAATACCGAGCCTGATTTTTTCTTTTCTTGAAACTATCACTATTTTGAATGGCTTGAGAAACTAGCTTCTGTACCACACCAGCCTTATGTTTCACTGAACTTGCACTCCAAATATTTATTTATTTATATTTATATAAAAAGAATAAATAAAAAAATAGATTATCTCTTTAATCTACTATTTTTTTAATTTTAATTTAATTTAATTTTTCTCAACTAACAAATTGTACCAAATTGAATATACACAACAAATAAACAAATTGAATCAAATTCTAGGGTTTCTCTGTCACAGCTCTCTCTTAAATTGGACCAAATCGTTCCTTTGATTTTGTACCATCAGTTGTCGTTCTCATATTCCGTTCAGAGCAAACGCCACCAGCCAAAGAAAACGTCACCGGCGGACCAGCCAACGTAGCAGTAGCCAACAACGACCAACCATCTCTGATATAGAAGGAAATAGAACAGAAAAAATGGAATATCCAGGCGGTTAAGTCAGTTAAGGAAATGAGGGACCACTGATGTAGTTAATTCTATTTTAGTCCATAATCCATTTATTATAAGTCTCGATATTTACACATTCGTCCTTATAGTTTCTAGATTGAGCAGGATTAACCCTTACTCAGAATTAGTTAGCTGTATCAGTAGGGGAAGAGGGAGAAGGACACGTGTCCAGGTCTGGTCCCAATATATTGTACTGATATTTCCATCAGAATCATGAATGGGATGTTATCTTACTTTTGCCCTAGCTTCTTTTCTAGCATAATTCCTTTCTAGTATAATTTTCCTTTGATTCCTGTAAGTTGTGATTCGACCCGTATCAGTGGTATCAAAGAACTTTTCTGGCTCTGTGGTGTACCAATGGTGAACGATATACAAGCAATACTTGGTGTGTTGGAAAAAATGTCACTCGATATGGCACGGTTTGCTGAGAGGCAAGATCAATTGGAGGCCAATCAAGAAATTACTTCTCGCAATCAGATGAAGGCTCTGAAAGCTATGAAGGATGCATTACAAGGTGGAAGACGACCCGAACGAGGTAAGGAAGCACTTCACTTAAAATGGGAACTCTATTCACCTTCAGATTCACCTCTTCAGCTGGGGAGTTCTCCAACTCGAATGAGGATGCCTTCTTCTTCCCAGATGGTTTCCCCTAACCAGTAAAGCCTTCCTTCATCCGTGGGTGGAGCTCTGATACCTCTTTCAGCTGGAGCAGCTATACCAGCCCATTATAACCATGTTTCTGTACCACCCCAAAACCCATCCTACCCTGTTAAAATGCAGACCACTGCTGTGTCTGTAATTCCATCCCAATTTATTCCTATCCCATTAATCCAGTTGACGAGACCATATATCCAAACCCCCTTCTCACAAATTCCATACCCAAACTCCTCCAACAATCAATATCATCCTTACCCTCCTTGTTACAACCAGAATATCCAAATTCCTCAACCAATTTATCATCATGCACCATATGTCGATTGCACATCTTTATTTTCACAACAATTCCAGCCCTTCCCTTATATGCCTAACCATACTCATGCCCAACCCACTCTAAACCTGCCCACATTTACCAAATACACCACAATTGAATTCCCAAAGTCTGATGAGGGGGACTTGAGGTCCTGTCTATATAAGGTAGAACAATTTTTCTTTGTAGAGGAAATAACCATCCATCAGAGAATGAAACTTGTAGCTATTCACTTTGATGGTGATGCCCTGCAATGGCATCAAGGATATGTACGAAGTAGGGGTCAGGCACCACTTCCTAGCTGGGAAGAGTATGTATATGCATTGGCTGATAGGTTTGGAGCTGAGTACTCTGATCCAATGACTGAGCTTATGAATGTGAAACACATTGGTACAGTTAAAGAATACCAGAAGGCTTTTAATAGTGTCATGACTAGAATTAATCTTCCTATGGAGCATGCTATTAGCATTTATCTCAATAATTTGAAACCTAAAATGATAGTTGTAGTACGAATTGGGAACTCTGGAACCTTACCCCAAGCTTACTATCTATCAAGACTTCAAGAGTTAAATTTTGCTGCTCTGAGTAAGGGCTAATCCTGCTCAATCTAGAAACTGTAAGGACGAATGTGTAAATATCGAGACTTATAATAAATGGATTATGGACTAAAATAGAATTAACTACATCAGTGGTCCTTCCTTTCCTTAACCAACTTAACCACCTGAATATTCCATTTTTCTATTCTATTTCCTTCTATATCAGATGGCTCTCTGAACAACTTATGATATTCCTGTATTAGGGACTGTACTACCTTGGGAATGCCTTCTTCAGCTGGTGTTACCGTTTCTTTTGGAACTCCAGCAGTACATACTTTGATCATGAAAATCTGAGTAGTATCCACAAAAATTTTGTTCAAAGCTTTAGCATCCACTGTTTTAAATGTTGGACAAGCCCCCTGCAATGTTACAGACTTTCCTAGATATACAAATTGCATAAACAACTTCCCAAAGTTCATATGTATGTCCCCCAACTTACATAGCCATTGAACCCCTAGTACCATATCACAACTTCCTATTGGTAGCACTAAGAAGTCATCTTGAAACAAGGTGCCCTGCATGATCCATTGAAACCTTTTGCTTCCCTTAACAGATTGTATGACTCTACCATCTGCTATAGACACATCTTGAGGGTTACCTTCGAATTACTGGTTCAACACCAGCTTTTTACAAAAAGGAGCAAATGTGTCTTTGCAACTAAAGAAGTGGAGTACTTAGGCCATTGTATATCAGCTGAAGGAGTGTCTACAAACCCCAAAAAGATAGAAGTTGTGCAGTCATGGCCTGAACCTGTGAACGTCAAACAGTTAAGAGGTTTTTTGGGGTTAGCAGAATATTATCAGAGGTTTATAAGGGGTTATGGAGTGATTAGTAAAGCATTAACAGACTTGCTGAAAAAAGATAATTTCAAATGGTCTAGCAACGCCACAGAAGCTTTTGAAAAATTAAAATAATTGCTCACATCAGCCCTAGTTTTAGTGTTGCCAGACTTCTCAATTTCTTTTGTGGTGGAAACTGATACTTGTAGTGTGGGTATTTGGGAAATATTGATGCAAAGGGGTCAACGAATTGCTTACCTAAGCAAAGGGTTATCTCTTAGACACCAAACATTGTCAGTTTATGACAAGGAACTATTAGCTCTAGTTATGGCTGTAAACAAGTGGAATCAATATTTGATTGGTAATACTTTTATAGTTAAAACTGATCAAAAGGCCTTGAATTTTTTGTTAGAATAAAAACTGCACACTGGATCCCATCTTAAATGGATTACTAAGCTCATGCAGTATGACTTCACTATTGAATACAAGAAGGGACAGGAGAATAAGGTGGCAGATGAACTATCAAGATTACCTGTCGCTGAGTTAGCTGCACTCACCCTGTCAATAATTAAGTCTGATTTGTTACAATTTATTAGGCAAAGTTGGGACTTGGACATCGAGCTAGTCAAGAACATTCAAGAGCTAAAAAAAGGGAAGATCTGAGAGTTCAGGGTGGTCTTTTATTCATGATCAGTTGAGAAAAAATAGAAAATTGGTGGTTGGACCTGATGGGAAGTTAAGAGAAGAGATTATTAAAATATGGCACAATTCTGCAGTAGGGGGCACTCTGGTATTGAACCAACTTATAGGAGAATAGCTGTATTATTTTATTGGAAGGGCATGAAAGATTATATACACAAACATATTAAAACATGTGATTTTTGCCAAAGACACAAATATGATACCATTCCCTACCTTGGCCTGATACAACCCCTTAAGATTCCTACAACAGGTTGGAGTAGTATTAACATGGATTTTATAGAAGGATTACCTAAATCGAGGGGAAAAATATGATATGGGTAATAGTTGATAGACTCACTAAATATACACATTGTATTGGCATTGCTCACCCATATTCAGCTACTGATATTGCCAAATTATTTATGGAGCATGTTTATAAGTTGCATGATATTCTTGAAGAAATAGTGAGTGATAAGGATCCTATTTTTACAAGCAAAATGTGGCAAGAATTGTTCTCTATGCTGGGTGTCGCCCTGAATAGATCTATTGCATACCACCCTCAGAGTGATGGCTAAACTAAGGTGGTGAATAGATGTCTTGAGACCCATCTTAGATGTTTTTTCTCTAACTCTCAAGCAGATTGGTTCTCTTATTTAGCTACAGCCGATTGGTGGCACAATACCATATTTCACACGTCCATACAAACTACCCCGTATGAAGCCTTATATGGACAACCCCCACCCTTACACTTACCTTATGCAACTGGTGACTCGGGAGTGGAAGAGGTAGATAGAAGTCTATTGACTAGAGAATTCAAGTTTCAGTTGTTACAATACCATTTACAAAGGGCTCTACGTAGGATGATCACTCAAGCTAACAAACATAGGTCAGATGTCCAGTATAAGGAAGGAGATTGGGTGTATCTAAAGATCCAACCGTACAGACAAGTCACTCTCTCAGGCTCCCCTTTTTGCAAACTATCAGGTAAGTATTATGGTCTACATCAGATTTTACAAAAAATAGGGAAGGTGGCTTACAGGCTCTCTTTACCTACTCAGTTGATGTTACACCCCACCTTCCATGTATCCCAACTTAAGATGTGCCACAAAGTGCCCAATAATATTAATCATCCTCTAGTTGCTGATATTGCCAGCCCATTTTACCCTCAACCACTGAAAATTGTGGATAGACGTATGATACAGAAGGGGAGCAAAGCAGTTGCACAAGTGTTGATTCAATGGGATCAACTTCTAGCTAATCAAGCAACTTGGGAAGATTACCATATTCTCAAGATCAGATTCCCTTCATTTCTTCCTTGAGGTCAAGGAAATTTTCAACAGGGGAGATCTGATATAGAAGGAAATGAAACAGAAAAAATGGTATATCCAGGCGGTTAAGTCGGTTAAGGAAAGGAGGGACCACTATCTAGTTAATTATATTTTAGTCCATAATCCATTTATTATAAGTCTCGATATTTACACATTCGTCCTTACAGTTTCTAGATTGAGCAAGATTAGCCCTTACTCAGAATTAGTTAGCTGTATCAGTAGGGGAAGAGGGAGAAGGACACGTATCCAGGTATGGTCCCAATATATTGTACTGATATTTCTATCAGAATCATGAATGGGATGTTATCTTACTTTTTCCCTAGCTTCTTCTCTAGCATAATTTTCCTTTGATTCCTGTAAGTTGTGATTCGAACCGTATTAATCTCTCTCTCACACTAATTCGGGTTTACTAATTTGGAAGAAGGTACGATTTTATGAAACTTTATATCAACTAAATGCATTTATTATTATTATTTTTTTTCATTAATTTTGTAAATTGTGAGTTGAAATGTGCCCCATGCTTGATGAATTGAGATTTTGATGCCAAATTTGTGCATAAAATAATGTATATGGATATATTTTCTATTAATTCCTGGTGTTATTCCTTTTCTTGGACATACACCTTAGTTTTATGTAATGTTGAAGAAAGAAAACCAATGCTCCCGGTGCTTAGTTCAATGGAGTTAGACTAAGTCTTGTGTTTAAGTGGAGAAAGGTGCTTATTGCTCATGCTAGCACTTGTTCTATTTTCTTTTTACTAGATATTTTGTAATATCAATCCGGAACCTCCCTTTTCTAATTTTCTTTTGCTCTTTTGGTTACTATATTTGATCTCTTGATGAGCAC
>NC_061119.1:11914616-11959175 GCF_002878395.1 Capsicum annuum | reverse complement strand
AAATAACATTATCAAACAATTTTCCAGTTTTTGTTTCAAGGTTGAAGCTAGTTAACCTTTCCACTACTTGGCATAGGTGTCCCACATGATCTTTAATTCTCAAGCACCTTCCAATTTTAAGGCCAAGTTCATTTCTCTTTGAACCAAGCTGTCCAACGTAGACATCAAGTTGTGGTACAGGCAGTCACACAATAAAACCTGTCCTGTATGAATTATGCAGTGATAATGTGGAACATTTTCATAGTCTTTCTCCATAAAAATGTGCCGGATATTGACACTTTTGGTGCTGGTTTAGTAGGCAATTTTATTAGCCTCAGTCTATTTCCCTGATAGGGAGGTATGAAAGGTATGGAGAACGTGAATTAGGCTAGGAAGGAGCGGCTAAGGATAGTGACTTGAAATGCGAATTAGTGACTTGAAAATGGTTAAGCGTAGTTACTTAAAATGTGAATTAGTGACTAGAAAATGATTAAGTGTAGTTACTTGAAATGTGAATTAGTGACTTGAAAATGGTTGAGTATAGTTACTTAAAATGTGAATTAGTGACTAGAAAATGATCAAGTCTAGTAACTTGAGATGTGTATTAGTGAGTTAAAAATGGTTAAGTGTAGTGACTTAAAAATATGAATTAATTACTTGAAATGTATACTAGTGAGTTTGAAAATGATTAAGTGTAGTGACTTGAAATGTGAATTAGTTACTTCAAATGTGTACGAGTTGAAAATATTAAGTGTAGCAACTTAATATGTGAATTAGTTACTTGAAATATGTACTAGTGAGTTGAAAATGATTAAGTATAGTGACTTGAAATGTGAATTACGTACTTGAAAGTAGTTTAGTAACTTGAAATGTGAATTAGTTACTTGAGAATGGCAAAGGATAGTGACTTGAAATGTGAATTAGTGACTGGAAAATGGATGAGCGTAGTTACTTGAAATGTGAAATAGTGACTAGAAAATAATTAAGTCTAGTTACTTGAAATGTGAATTAGTTACTTGAGAATGACTAAGGATAGTGACTTGAAATGTGAATTAGTGACTTGAAAATATTAAGCATAGTTACTTGAAATGTGAATTAGTGACTAAAAATGATTAAGTGTAGGTACTTTAGATGTGTATTAGTGAGTTAAAAATGGTTAAGTGCAGTGACTTAAGAATGTGAATTAGTTACTTGAGATGTGTACTAGTGAGTTGAAAATGATTAAGTGTAGCGACTTTGAAATGTGAATCAGTTACTTGAAATGTATACTAGTGAGTTGAAGATGATTAAGTATAGTGACTTGAAATGTGAATTAGTTACTTTAAATGTGTACTAGTGAGCTGAAAATTATTAAGTGTAATGACTTGAAATATGAATTACTTACTTGAAAGTGGTTAAGTATAGTGACTTGAAATGTGAATTAGTTACTTGAGAATGACAAAGGATAGTGACTTGAAAGGTGAATTAGTGACTTGAAAATGGTCAAGTGTAGTTACTTGAAATGTGAAATAGTGACTAGAAAATGATTAAGTCTAGTTACTTGAAATGTGAATTAGTTACTTGAGAATGACTAAGGATAGTGACTTGAAATGTGAATTAGTGACTTGAAAATAGTTAAGCATAGTTACTTGAAATGTGAATTAGTGACTAAAAATGATTAAGTGTAGTTACTTTAGATGTGTATTAGTGAGTTGAAAATGGTTAAGTGTAGTGACTTAAAAATGTGAATAAGTTACTTAAAATGTGTACTAGTGAGTTGAAAATGATTAAGCGTAGTGACTTGAAATGTGAATTAGTTACTTGAAATGTGTACTAGTGAGTTGAAAATGATTAAGTGTAGTGACTAGAAATGTGAATTACTTACTTGAAAGTGGTTAAATATAGTGACTTGAAATGTGAATTAGTTACTAGAAAATGGTAAAGTGTAGTAACTTGGAAATGTGAACTTGTGTTTTAAAAATGGTTAAATGTAGTCACTTGAAATGTGAATTTGTGACTCGAAAATGGTTAAGTGTAATCACTTGAAATGGGTATTAGTGATTTGAAATAGTTAAGTATAGTGAGTTGAAATGTGAATTAGTTACTCGTAAGTGGTTAAGTTGATATGGAACAAACAAGGGAACACGAAATCACACCCCAAAATAGTCCACAAATCACAACAAATCGTGGACCAAATGGGGACCTCTCTCGGATTCACTATCTAGAACAAGAAAGAAGAGGATAGAAGGTGTTAATACACCAAAACAGCCAGCCAACAACAAGTTTAGCAACACAAGATGAAGCTCCACAATATTACAATAGCAACAAGAACAAACGGGTTACATTAACAACACAAGAAGCCAAAACTAAAACAAGATACCAGATAGGTAGTTAGACAAGTGTTGATGTAGTCTTAACAACCCAAGAGCATATTCCACTCTTGGACCTTTAAAACTTCACATAACAAACATCTAACTCTTACAATTGACACAAGAGAGGCGTCCACCACCCAAGCACCAACGTATCAAGCAAAATGCAACATACAAGAGAATCCACCCTTATGTTATGCCCTAGTTTCAATTGGACTCTCTCTCACTCTAAGAGAAGTATTCTTCAATAATAATGATCAACTAAAGAAATAAACCCTACAATGTTCTATTTATACTACATTATAATAATAGACAAAATAACAAAAGGGCCCTTTAGTGACTAGTCTTCAAAAATACTCAAAAGTATCATGATCATGATCATACTTGTATCATCCTCTCCATCTTGAGAGGAATTTTCCCACAAATTCATACCTCACCTCTTTTACAAAGGAACTTCACAATCTCCTTCACACGGCCACACATCTTCTACATCTTCCTCGCCTTGCATTTTAACCTCTTTTTTCTCTTTATCTTGAGGCTTGCCATCAACCTTAGCTGATTCAATTGCTACTTCTTCCCCAAGATAGTATAATTTTCTCTCCCTTAGAATCACGTCCCTCTAGTTTGGGCACTTACTAGCCTTCTGCCCCACCCTCGGCATTTGAAGCATTGAAATCCCTTGGGATTGGAAGTATAATTCAATTTACCTTCATACCTCGGAGGATGTTTTTGGACAACCTTGGTGGCCTCGGGTTGGGTAGCCATGAATGAGTTATCTTTGAGCTCCCTCTCAACCTCTAAAGCCGTATGGAAGATGCCATCTATGGTGTCGAATTTGTGAAGCGTCATGCGAGTGAAGATGTCCTTGTTTAACCCAACCTTGAAGCGCACAATGTCATGACTTACTTGCTCGCCTCGGTGGTCAAGTTTCAACATCAATTGTTGAAATTCATCGTAGTAAGCCATGACACTCTTGTTTCTTTGCCTCAAATTGTACAATTTAGCAAGGAGCTTATGCCTATCAGTCTCGGGAAAGTACCTTTGTCACATAAGGTTCTTCAATCGAAACCACGGAGGAGGTTGTCCCCCAATCATCTCATTCCCAAACCATTTAACATACTCCCACCATGTATTAGCATACCCTTCGAAGTGAGCTATAGCATAATGACTTTTTTTTCTTTGGTGAGATCATTAAGTTGGAAGATCTTGTCACAAGATGACTCCCATGCAAGGTAGGCTTCGGGATCACTCTCACCTTTGAAAATGTGAAGGCTCACTTTGATGGAATTGAGACCTATATCTCGGTTTGGGTGGCCATCTCTCACCTCTCGACCTAAATCTCCATGTCTACACTTCATTCTTTCTTCCCTCAAGTAAACATCATCATACGGCCCATAACCATCATGTTGTCCTCCCCTACCATAACCCTCAACATAGATGGGTCTATTTGGATTAAGCGGAGCTTGTAGTGGCGGGATTGGATTTGGATAGTGAGGTCTTTGGTCAAGTGGAGTTTGGATGGGAGGGTTCGGGTTTGGTGATGGTATTTGGATTCCAAGCCCTTCTTGTTGGACTTGGTGGAGTGGAGGATGGCTTGGTCTATCTTGTCTTGGCTTCGAGAGCAAAGATTGGTTTGATTTATGGCAATTGGTGTATATTGCATTTGGTGCAAGGTCTCGGGAGTAGTAGTTGGGGAAATGTTTTGAGGGGTAGAAGGTCGACTCCTTTGGCTTTCCACATGTTCTAATATCCCACTCATTGATGCCACATCTGTATCTAATTTCGCAAGACCCACATTCAACCTAGCCATATCTCGGGACATAGTTTCAAGGCGAGCCAAAATGAGATTGATGGCATTATTATCCATTGTTTGAGCATTTAAAGCCTCAGATTCCATTGTGGTGGTATCGAAAATAACCGTTCAAGTTACGGTCCAATCAAGATACTAAATCAGTCCGCAACGTCACACACAACAATACAATGCAAAACCTACAACACAAAACACACGTTATTTCAAAAAAAACTCCCACAATGAGATCCCACCTTCAAGTGTCTTCAAACTCAAGCTCAACATTGGTGGATGGCTCAAATAACCTCCAATTTAGCTCAAATTCGAACCCTATACTCCTAGAGTGTTAGAGAACATAAATCTAACACTAAAAGCACAAGAAAAATGCAAAATCAAAAACTCAAAATTTGATCTAGGAACAAAAACGGATTTAGTATATTTTTGGGGGATTTTCAATTTTGATACTTCTTTTTTTGTTGGGATTTTCAATTTCTATACTCTAATAGTGTTAGGGAACAAGATCTAACACTATAAACACACAAAATCAAGTTTTTTGAAAGACCCTAAAAACGTGAACATTAACTTTTTTTTTCAAGATAACAATCCCAAGATTGATTTTGTTGGAACAAAATCAAACCTTGCTATGATACCAAATGATACGGAAATTCACTATCTAGAACAAGAAAGAAGATGATACAAGGTGTTAATAAACCAAAACAGCCAGCCAACAACAAGTTTAGCAACACAAGATGAAGCTCCACAATATTACAATAGCAACAAGAACAAACGGGTTACATTAACAACACAAGAAGCCGAAACTAAAACAAGATACAAGATAGGTAGTTAGATAAGTGTTGATGTAGTCTTAACAAAATATTCCACTCTTGGACCTTTAAAACTTCACACAGCAAACACCTAACTCTTAAAATTGACACAAGAGAAGCGTCCACCACCCAAGCACCAACGTATCAAGCAAAATGCAACACACAAGAGAATCCACCCTTATGTTATGCCCTAGTTTCAATTGGACTCTCTCTCACTCTAAGAGAAGTATTCTTCAATAATAATTATCAACTAAAGAAATAAACCGTACAATATTCTATTTATACTACATTACAATAATAGACAAAATGACAAAAGGGCCCTTTAGTGACTAGCCTTCAGAAATACCCAAAAGTGTCATGACCATGATCATACTTGTATCATAAGTATAGTGTTTTGAAATGTGAATTTGTTACTTGAAAATGTGAACTTGTGTTTTGAAAATGGTTAAGTGTGATCACTTGAAATAGTGAACTAATGACTTGAGAATGTAAATTAGTGACTTAAAAATAGTTAAGTTTCCTCTTGTACACAACAAGGAGTCTTCAATGAGTTTATGATATGTATACTTTGGAACAATATCTTCAACATTTTTCATATTACCATGTGCTGCTTCAGTTTTGCTAATTGAATTACATCTTAACATTTTACCCAATTTGTAGCTCTTTAAGTTTAACAGTTTATTGTGATTTTGTGTTTTGAATGGTGCTTTCAGTAAGAGTTATATCTTGTAAAGTTTGAGATTGATTTGATGGAGTATTGGGGTGAATTTGCTAAAATAGTTTAGCCGATTCCACGTTAATTTGGTACAGTGACGTAGTTGATTCTGTTCTTAAAGCATTTTTAGGATTATTGCTGAGCGTTACTTGTTTAAACAAGTTGTTGTTTGTTTTTCTTCCTTTTCTGTTCTGGCTGAGTTGATGTTAGGATTTTGTTTTTCTATTTTCTGGTTCTGACCGTGGGATGCTATTGTCCTTATAATATAATTGAGAGGTGACAAAGCCGGCAATATTCTTTTGGATTCTGAACTCACTGCCAAAGTTGCTGATTTAGTAATACATCTACAGGGGTTGTCTATCACAACAAATTTTTGAGGAATATACATGAAACTAGAAGCTGTTAGGTGGAATTATTGCACACTGATATACAACAAACATAAAACACAAAGTGAACCCTTTTTTATAATGGCAATAGCGTACATGTGCCCAACTATTAACCAACGGCATAGATGAGCCTTTCTCAAAGTTTGGTGGCGTATTTGCGTGTCTTTCCTTTCTACAAAATGCATTTGATGATGAATGAGCAATATTTGTTTTTTTGGGGGGTAATAATTACCATTAACAACCATAATTTACACCTATAGAGCACTTTAGGAAGATAGTCCACCTTCCAGGAAGGGTACCCTCGCCTCTAAAGCCTCAAACCAAGAAACACAATTATTAAAAAATTTTGAACGAGGTATTTACATAAACTAACTTTCCTAATGCTTTCCATGCTCCACTCTTTCTAGATAATGTGCTGGAAACACAAGTACATCTTATTTCTTGCTTTCCAAGTATGTCCGACCAAGTCTCAAGTTTTGCCTTTACTCTTTCTGTCCAGCTACACACTGAGAATAGATGTACTTATATTTCCGGCACATTATCTCTACATAATCAACATTTGTTATCATCTACAGGGATGTGCAACCTGACCATCCTCTCCTTGGTTAATAATCTCTTGATTAGATAACCATACAATAAACCTGTGTCTTGGTAGCTTGAGTGAACTTCAGATCAAGTCAGCTGCATGTAGTCTTGTCTGTTCACCCAAAAGTTGAATGTAGCTACAGCTTACCTTATATACCTTGGATGATAATACAATTACTAATAAGATCACCCCCGATACATTCGATGATGATACAAATAGGTCTCTACTTCTAGACATACAGTAAATTTAATTCTCTCTACAATTACTTAATAGTACTTTCCTCCAGTTCCTAATTTATTACAAGAGACAATGTTGTTGATGTTTTCTGAGATTACAATATGTTATCATTAGAATACGTGGTTAAGTGTAGCAGCCAAATAGACTCCATCTTGACGCGTATTCCACAATAAGATGTTTTGGAAAAGAGATCAATTTAAGGCGGTTAGGAGGTTCACTCCATGTTATCATTTCTTTCTTGGAATTTTTACTAGATGTGGCTACATAGCCAACTAAGAGTTTTGCTATTTATAGTTGCACTCATTGCAATTGCAACTTGTGAGGCAGATGATCTTTTTCCTTTTACTTTTAGGTTCAATCTTGACTGAGAAATCTTGCAAACAGATTAATGGACATCAAGTCCCCAACCATGAACTACTGGAGCAAGAAACAAGAAAGACACCATAGCCAAAAATACATGAAATTTGGATAACTCCATTTTTGCTGTACTTTCAAACTCAAAGTAGTTTAAATCTTATAATTTATTTCATATCATTTATTATATACTAATAATTTTAATTTTAATGTAGAATTGATATGTTCAAGCAATTGAAGAGCTCAGAAAAACCAACCGATAGATGATCAAGGCAATCCAATCGTGCTATCAGAGGAAGAAACTCTCTCCTGCTGGCTGAATGTAGTTGGCGGCGTGTATAAGGGAGGGACGTACGACCTTTGCTTCGAGACGAACTTTCATCGCCTCCAGTGTGGATTGCAAGGTATAGGGGAGTCCGCCACCATGCTAGATCAGCAGCTTGAGGAGATGCGACAGGAAGTTCGGAAGCTTGCTATGCTAGGAAGTACAAGGAGGAACGAAAAAGAATGATGGAGGAGGAGCGGCGTAGGACGACACTTGAGCCAGACGTCCAAGAACTCAAGGCTCAAGTAAATATGTTAATCAAGCTTCTGCGTTCTCCGCCCCCTAGCTCTGATGGTGATGGTGGAGAGGATGAGGATGATGGAGAGGATGGAATGGAGTATTAGGTAGGTGGTGGTGTTATTTTAGTTTTGGATTTTGTTAGTCTGGAGTGTTTGAAAGAATTTGTTTTGCTACTTGTTTGCATATGGTTTAAGTTGGGTGAATAAGTATGAAGTTTGAACCACTAGAGTTGGCATGGTGGATCAGCGCCATGTCCCTTAAGCAAGAGGTCGGGGGTTCGATCCCCGCCTCTGGCGAATGGAGCAAACTCTGTGACTAATTTCCTACAGCTTAGTACGCTGACAGAGGAACGGAGGATTAGTCTCACGGTTGTCGGCTGTGGGAATACCTTGGGAAATAAAAAAAAAAGAATATGTATGAAGTTTGGCTACTTAATTTAATGTTTGAATTGTTTCGAAAGCATTTTCTTATTGTTTTGTTGGTTGTCATTGGTTATACATTGATTTTCTATTGAAATTTTTAATTTTGGTGCAGTAAAATGCTAAAACTAATACCATATTAGCAGGGGCTTAGGGAGGGATAACCCTCAAAATATTAAAAAATTAAATTATTTTTTATTTAACTTAGCGAGGATATCCTTCAATATATTTAAATTTATAATTTTTATTATTTTTTACATAGCAAGGGACGCCCATCACTAAATAATAAATTAATATTATATACATTTTTAATATAGCAAGGGACGTTCCTCACTAAATAATAAATTAATATTATATATATTTTTAATATAGCAAGGGACGTCCCTCACTACATTTTATTTTTTTGAAAAATTGTGAGATCAAAATAGCAGTGGCTGAGTGTCGGAGTCCTTCACTTCTTTGCGAGGGTCTCCATCTCTAATAATTAGCAAGACACCTTGTAGTGATGGTTGCCCTCATTAAATCACATGGCTAAAATAAGACTTTTTAGTAGTGTATTGTAAAAAATATGTATTTGTGTTGGATGTGTATAGAAATTAGAAACTGTTTAATTGTTGTATTGAATATGTATCTGTATAAAATGTATATCGAAATTGTATCATTTTGTTTAAAAATGTATCTATCACAGTTGTATTGCTTATATATATATATAGAGAGAGAGAGATTGTATTGTATTGTATCAATATGTATCAGAACTTTTATATACGTATTGTACTGTATCAATATCTATCTGATATACATAGTATATATGTATCAATACTTGGAATACTCAAATATATTGTATTATATCAATACGTATTAATTCATATGGAGGTTGTATTGATATGCGAATAAAAAGAAGATACATGTATCTTATAGCAAAGATACATGTATATGTGCCTCTTTTTTCTTTTTTTATTATAGAAAAAAATATGCTAATTAATATATAATATGTATGTGTATGTATATATTATACATTGATTATATTAACATACATCTATTACACACAAATGATGTCCTTCTTAACTCTACGGTAATGGTAAGGCCTTTTAGTCATAAGTGTAGCTGAGTCTATAAATGATATTTTATAAATAAAAAATTCCTATGTGGAGTTAGTGTAGTAGCAACCTCAAATATACATTCGTACTGCTGCATTGAAGTTATTAAGACAGTAGGAATCGCAGTACCTTGGGTAGTCTGAAATCTGAATACTGTTACATTGTTAGGATATGGTTTTATTGATGATCAAAGTAATTATATGGAGCTGAACTAGCTCATCAATCTTCTTGTTAAATGCTAAGCTTTAGCTATTTTGATCTGATCACTTGATTTTCTAAAAACATACTTTTTTTTCCTAATGCACAAACTCAATAGTCCTATTTTTAAAGTCAAAAGGAATTCTGCCAAATGTATTTAACCACCGCACACCTAGGACTATGTCAGTGCTTCTTAGAGGTAATAGCAAGAAATCAAAAGAAAATATAGTCCCTTATAACAACCATATGGTAAGTTCTTACAGAGGGAAGCAATTTGTATCCTCTTACTATCAAGTAGATTGCTCCATTATGGACAAGGCTTTTACATCCTAACTTCTTGTTATTGACTCATTAATGAAATTATGAGTACTGCTTGTGTCAATCAACTCATGAAATGGACGCTGCCAGGGGCGGAGCTACGGTACAGATGGGGTTCGGCTGAACCCAGTAGCTATTACGTAGAATCTGTAGGTATATTAGAAAATCAAGTAAATATGAATAAATATTAAACTGTGAACACCCTAACTAATGTAGTCTAATGGCACAGTGGTAAGGAAATGTGTTGAAAAACTTTTCCGTCCTTACATTGTGGGTTCGAGCCCAGCTAACCGCAAAGGGTTACCTTTTTTTCCCTAAATAATCCTATATCAGCAGCAGGGGCGGACCCACATGTTAGGGTGGGGGTGCACGTTCACTCGATAAGTTCGAAAAAAGTTGTGTATATGTATATACCTTAAGAAATTGTTATATAAGTTAAGAAAAAATACGTAAAGTAGCATACTTAAGTATTAAATTACAAAAAATAGCAACGCTTTTATTAATTATATTTTGTAGCATATGTATTTGTATTTTTGTAGCAACAGTTTGCAAAAATACAAAATACATATCGATCATAAGGGCAACAAAAATCATATGTATTTGTATTTTTGTAGCAATAGTTTGCAAAAATACAAAATACAATTTGCTATATTATGTAATTATGAAATTGTTGCTATGAAACTCATAATTAAGGGGATAAGTATGCTATTTCTGAATTTTGCCTGGGCACCCTAGAGAACACAATAGCACCTTGGGCGCATTGATTCTAAATGTTGTTTCCGCAGATGTGACCCGGATCGAATCCTAGGGTCAAGTTTCCTTTTTCTATTTTCTGTGTTATTAATTTTTTTACCAACAAAAGTAATAGTGATCGAATCCTAGGGTCAAGTTTCCTTTTTCTATTTTCTGTGTTATTAATATTTTTAACAACAAAAGTAATAGTGAGGAGTCGAACCTGCGACCTCTTTGCTTACACAATCTACCCTCAACCGGTGGGCTACTGCACTTATCTATTTATAAATAGTTAAGGTTTATATATTATCTTAAAACCCATATTTGGCCTATATATTTGTATTTTCGTCATTGTTTAAACCTTTACTGATCAGTCAATTAGACACGACAATATTCCTCAGTCGTCATTGAAAGATTCTCGAGCGCTTATGTTAAGATAATGGTGCACCCGCGCTCTTCAAATCCTGAATTCGCCTTTGATCAGCAGGCTTTTCGTTTTCCTTTTTCTCTCAAATTATACATGTTTCCCTCTCTCTCCTATTTTATATACTAGTTTAGGTGTACACGTCTTGTGCGTGTACCTCACATCAATGAGTTCAAATATTACATTAAATAGGATATTTGTTTAAATAATAAAGATGATATAATAATTAAATTGATATCTTTTGAGTATGCAAAGATGAAGAATTTATTTATTAAAGCTAATCTTTACCAAAAATATTTTTAAAAGTCCATACATTCATTTACCATCTATAAATTGCAGCAAAACAATACAATGATAGAGACATTAAAATAATACAATAAAATCTAATATTTAGACACAAAATTTTTCAAAGTTGTATATCACTCATCTATCACCTTTAAGAATTTATTTATTAAAGCTAATCTTTACCAAAAATATTTTTAAAAGTCCATACATTCATTTACCATCTATAAATTGCAGCAAAACAATACAATGATAGAGACATTAAAATAATACAATAAAATCTAATATTTAGACACAAAATTTTTCAAAGTTGTATATCACTCATCTATCACCTTTAAATAATAACAAAATCATACGATAATAGAGATATCAAAAAAATACAACTAAATCTAACCATTACATAAAAAAGTTCCTCAAAGCCGACCAATATCTATCTATCATCTGTAAACTACAACAAAATAATACGATAAAAGTAATATCAAAACAATACAATTAAACCTAAATTTTACACACAAAAAATTCTCAAAGCCAATCTAGATTCATCTACGAATTGTAAACTACCACAAAATAATAAACTAATAGAGATTTTACGGTAATACAATTAAACCTAACCTTTACCTAAAAAAAAAATTCAAATTAAAGCCGACCTACATTCATCTAACATCTATAAATTAAAATAAAACAATAAGATAATAAAAATATCAAAACAATACAATTAAATCTAATAAAGATATCAAAACAATATAATTAAATTTAACCTTTACACAAGAAATTCTTCAAAGCCAACCAACATTCATCTACGACCTGTAAACTATATAAAAATATATATAATAGTGATCACAAAGCTTCGATTTTGATCCAACTAATTCTTGTCTGAGCAAAAATTTTGACCCTGAAGAATGATTTTGAATAAAAACAAAGAAGATATATATACTCACATGTGTTGAATTCTATTATGCTGACAAAAACAGTGAAGACGTTGAGGGTTAGAAAATCAAACATCCACCATCTAGACATGCAATCGAATCAAGTTAGATGAACATCAATCATATTCTCCCAATAGGCAAATTAGTTTGTTTTCTAGTTTAACGTACACCTCAATAATTATAGAAGTATTTCCTTAATAATGTCCTATTTTAGGAGTACTTTTCTAATTAAACAGTAGAAAGAAAAATATTAATTAATTCTCCTACCATATATTTTAGAAAGTTTAGTAGAAAGAAAAATATTAATTAATTCTCCTGTCATATATTTTATAGGAGTTCATATATTTTAGGAAGTCAAGTTAATATAATAAAAAATAATTAAATAATAAATTTAAAAAATAGTGAAAGACAGTTTTGTCTAAAGAAGAATTTTTTAATGAAGGGTAAAAGTTTAAATCACTTTTCTAAGGCTCTTCACACTTTTAATATATTATAAATATAAATTATACATATAGATTATAGATGTGCAAAATTTTAATTTCCTTTTTTTAAAAAACATAAGACTAATAATTTAAAAGAAAAAAGATAAAGCAGACACAAATCCTAAGCAATACAATTTTTTTCTTTCTGCTATGTTTGTAGATTTTCCAAAAGAAAATTTATTTAGAAGAAATAAAAACATAAAATTAACAATTAGAAAAAAAAAGGTTTCACATTGTTTTCTCCTCTCTTGTTTTTAAAATTAATTTGCCTATTATAATATATAATAAAATAGTTAACAACTGATGTTTAATCTTTGATTCGAAGGTTGTTCTGCATTATTCTTTATAGTAATCTATATAGTTTATCAAAATAATTTGCAAGGCACAAAGTGTCATGAATTTCTTATAATGATTTAGTTTGTTATACAGAAGATGAAGTATTTGAAAGTGCACCAAATGATTCGATCATTATCTGTTTTCAAAACATGATACGTCGTCGAGTACAATTGGAATGGTGATGTTTTACTTATATAGTGTTAAAATGGTTTGTTTCTTTTTTAAATATATATCAAAGTATCATTATTCATTCGCTAATTTGTCAACCTCCTTTTCTTATGCCACTGGTGATGAACTCACTATGGCTATTCAACTTCAAACTCAGGATTTTTTTTACTACATAAGCGGCAAAACGAAACCTCGAGATCAAGGTCTCGTTAATCAAAGAAGATCCTGACCAATCCACTTGGCCTGCTTGACGAACGTCAGCGATGGAGACATCATAAATTGGTCGGTCGACATCATGATAAATCCTTTGTCTAATTATTATATATAAACTTGAGGTCGTCGTCCTGTCTTAAAATTTAGAATCCCAAACTTCAAATTCTAACTCCGTCTCTGTATCCTGCATCACTAATTAAATGCCTGGAAGAATATTATAGTCATACACTCACTCATCAGTGTCTTGTGCTACCTCTTGTTCCTGTCAACTCTTCCTCAACACGTACTTTCTCATCTTCAGCCATCTCTACGAAAAATAATTGCCTCTTTGCCTTGTACACATGCCCAAGTATATACATACTTCTCCTCATACAAGAAGCATAACCTTTTGCTCCCTTTTTCATCCTTTTCAGTAATAGTTGATAACTTTATACCACAGTTCCTATTATGACAGTTGTTGAACCTCTTATTACTAGGTTTATAATGTTTATTGACAGAAGTAATAACCATAGATGGTCTTTGAAAGTATTTTAATCTTGGAGAATTTGGTAAAATACTATTCCAATTCTTACAATTAGATTTAATTTCCTAAGACAATGCTTTGAGCTTCAAATACTTCTTCCTGGAACTTAGCAACCTTGTAAGCTTGTATTAGGGACGTATTAAAGTTAGATTTAACCCCCTTAAAAAAACAACTAATGGCATTTATAATTGACAAATTAACCCCATTTATATAGGCATTTTTGTTAGATAAATTAACCCCATTTAATAACATGTCAAATTAAACATGAAAGTTCTCACACTACCAATTTGTTGCAAGTTCTTGATAGATTCCATGGGATCCTCAAATCCATCCCTAAATCTTTCATTAACTTTTAACACATTAGCCAACCAAAAAGGATAAAAAGCAGAATTCTTAGCTTTGGGGTAAGATCTATGTCTAGCAATAGCCTTTACCATCCAAATGAATAGTGATCACTTCCACCCTCTGATCAAATGAGATTTCATCTATAGATAGATAACCATGTTCTTAGATCTTTGACCGAAAAATCATGCTTTGAACATTGAGTAAGGAAAGAAATTACAAGTAGTAACTTGAAATTACAACTGTTGATCTCTCAAACAATCACCCTCCTACAGAAGATTTAACCTGACATGGCTCTGTTTCTTTTTTCTTCTGTTTCCCATTCTCCTGTGTTTGTTTGATATCCAACAACTCCCTATATGATTGCATATTTTGATTATTAATACTAGTCATACCATTCATAAGCTTCTGCAATTGTTCTTGAATTTGAGTTTATTGTCTACTTTTTTTTTTAGATGATTTATCTTTATTTTTATCGTGAGTCATTAATAACTCTGATACCTATTGATGTTAAGAAAAAATGCAATGAAAATTGAATTAATTCAAAAGTAAAGAATCGACGAAGATGTCAACTAATTCAGGAATCTGAGATTTAGTTAAAAGATAAAATTGTAAAAGCGAAAGAATAAAACTTTTACTGTTATGAAATTATATAAGAGGAAGAAAAGGAAACTAAAAGAAAGTTTTTCTATTCGTGTTTTCTTACTTCTCAATTCCTTTCACGTAGAAGGCTTTTTATAGCCAGAATTCATAAATGGATATACATCCATGGAAGAAGTAATGATGACACACTTTGCTACTTTTATTAGTGGTGTGGTACATGCCCTCAATTATTTAGCCATGGACTCCATCATTCTATAATACTCCCTCTTAGATGTCCATGTAAAAAAAAAAAATTATTGAATACGCATTTAAGTACTGCCTCATTAAAAACCTTATCAAGAAAAATCCAGTAGGATAAAAACCTTTGTTAAGAAAAAAAGAGTACATCGCGTATTCTTACTCCCCTGATGAAGACCCCAATTCAACCGGTTTAGTCTTCGCATTCCAATCCGGTTTACCAACTTCTCAAAGGTTGAAGTTGGTAAAGATTTGGTAAACAAATCTGCTGGATTGTCACTGGAGCGGATCTGTTGTACATCAATATCACCATTCTTCTGAAGGTCATGCGTGAAGAATAAGTTTGACGAAATGCGCTTCGTTATGACTGTAGATACCTTGATATCAAGCTTCAGGTAACATCTCTCTTTGATGGAATGTACTACTAATCTCAGTCATATACATTCTCTACTTGCTTCATGAATTGCTACTATCTCAGCATGATTAGAAGAAGTAGAAACGATGGACTGCTTTGTCGATCGCTATGATATTGCAGTACCTTCATGTATAAATACATAGCCTGTTTGGGACCGTGCTTTATGTGGGTCAGATAAATAACCTGCATCTGCATAACCAACAAAATCTGGACTAGCTTTGTTAGTATAAAATAGACCCATATAAATAGTCCTTTTTAGGTACCTCAGTATATGTTTTACTCCATTCCAATGTCTTTGCGTAGGAGAAGAACTATACCTCGCTAGTAAATTAACAGAAAATGCTATATCTGGTTTTGTAGCATTAGCAAGGTACATAAGTGCACCAATAGCACTGAGATATGGTACTTCAGGACCAAGAATCTCTTCAACCTCTTCTAGAGGTCGGAATGGATCTTTACTTACATCAAGTGATCTAACAACTATTGGAGTATTTAATGGACATGCTTTGTCCATGTAAAATCATTTCAAAACCTTCTGGGTATAGGCAGTTTGGTGGATGAAGACCCCGTCTGCTAAATGTTCAATTTGCAGACCAAGCCAAATTTTATCTTTCCAAGATCTTTCATTTCGAATTCTTTCTTTAGATATTCGATTGCTTTTTGGATCTCTTCTGGAATCCCGATGAGATTTATATCATCCACATAAATGGTGAGTATAACAAATTCCGATGTTGTTTTCTTAATGAAAATACAAGGACAAATAACATCATTTATGTATCCTTTATTTTTCAAGTACTCACTTAGGCGATTATACCACATACGCCCTGATTGTTTTAGACCGTACAACGATCTTTGTAATCTGATTGAATATAATTTCCGAGACTTTGGACTATATGCTTCAGGCAATTTTAATCTTTCTAGGATTTTCATGTAAATATCGTTATCAAGTGAATCATAAAGATAAGCTGTAACAACATCCATTAGATGGATTTCAAGTTTTTCATGTACAGCTAGACCGATGAGGTATTGAAATGTTATTGCATCCATGACAGGTGAATATGTTTCTTCATGTTCAATACTGGGTCTTTGAGAGAATCCTTGTGCAACAAGGCGTGCCTTGTATCTTATAATTTTATTTTTTCCATTTCTTTTACGCATGAAGACCCATTTATAGCCAACTGGTTTTACACCATTTGGGGTTTGGACTATAGGTTCAAAAACCTCCCATTTAGCAAGTGAGTTCAATTCAAATTGAATCGCCTCTTGCCATTTTGGCCAATCTTTTCTTCATCGACATTCTTCGACAGATAGAGGTTCAAGGTCCTCATTGTCTTGCATGATATTTAGTGCAACATTATATGCAAAAACATTATCCACCATAATTTTTGATTGATTTAAATTTACCTCATCATTAGTAGAACTTATTGAAATTTCTTCATTCACTTGAGTCTCGGGTTCACTGATTTCTTCAGGAATATCAGGATTAATCAGATTTTGAGTCTCTTCAGGAGAATCTTTTATAATACCATCTTTATCATTTTTCGCACTTCTTTTTATAGGATTTTTATCCTTTGAACCCAATGGTCTACCACGCTTCAGGCGTGCTTTGGATTCAGAAGCTATGACATTAGAAGGTGGTTCTTTTGTAATCTTTGAGGTAATTTATTATTTTATGTATATTTTATCTTTTTAATTAAAAATTATTAATTTTTTAATATTTAGATGACCTATAATAATTAACTAGGGGTGATATAGTAAAATTATTATTGAAGCAGACTTGTCATAAATGTCTATATTACTTTTTTTATTAAATATTATTAATTTTTTAATACTTAAATATCATATAATAATTAATCAGGGATGATATAGTAAAATCACAGAGCAAGCAGTCAGGTGACAAGCTGACATGTCGACGGAGTGGAGTCTGCTTGAGCAGCTCCACTCCCACTTATTATATAGGAGACTAATTACTAATAGTCTGTGCAAGGTATGAGCCAACAAATATTTCTTTGGATAAATTACACAAATCTCATACTTAAGAAATTATATTACCCAATATTCATTACTTTTTATTTATATAAAATCTCATTTTTCAACTTTACTCTCGATACATATCAAGAAAATCCACATCCTATTTTTAGTCTACCATTAACTCATTCAAGATTTCCTTCCCTAAAATATCTCCCTAATCATCAACCAATTAAATCATCATCCTTCCTGATTTTTTTTTATTCTATTAATGCTTAAATCATCTTCTTTCCTGATTTTTTCTCCCCCATTAATGCATAAAACTTTTTTTTTCCTCTCCTAAAATCTCTCCCATTTTTATAAAAGAATCTCTCTCTCTCTCTCTCTCTCTCTCTCTCTCTCTATATATATATATATATATATATATATATATATATATATATATATATTTAGTTAGTTAGTTATTCATACATGTTTATTTTTTTAATGGTGATTCATATGAATGATAAATATGATATCATTATATGGGTATTATGGTGATTCATACGATAGATACATTTTGTATGATTTTAACGGGTGATACATATGATATTAATGGGTGATACATATTGTATTATGGTGATTCATATGGTCGATACAATTATTTATTTCAATTATTGGGTTATTCATATGATATTAATGAGTGATATATATGGTATTATGGTGATTCATATGGTAGATATAATTATTTATTTCAATTATTGAGTGATTCATATGTTATTAATAAAAGATAATGGTGTAGTCAGTGTAGAAAACAAAAGTAATAATATTTTTTTAAAATATTTTTTTAAAAAAGACTAAAAGTAGAATTGAAACATAATTAAAATTAAATCTAAAAAAAGCAGACTAAAATTAAAGATGAAAAAAGACAAAAAAAATATATATATTTCATAATTAAAGACGAAAAAGAGAAATATAATTAAAAAACCTAAATTAAATCTAAAAAGGGATAAAAATTAGATATCTTTCCTTAAATAAAAGAATACAATGAATAAACGAGAATCTATTATTTTCTTAAATAAATATTTTGGTAGTTTCAAATGTATCACCATATAACATATGTATCATCATTTCAAAAAATTGGGATAAAATATAATTAACAAAATAATCGAGATTTTATGTAATATCACTTAAAGATTCAAGGATTTGTGTAAGTTACCCTATTTTTTTTTTAACTTGGTTTTAATTATGGTAATTTATAGTATTTTTTTATGTATTTATTTTGAAATATATAATAGATTATTTTTTTTTTTAGATATTTTAAGTTGTTAACTATTGTAATTTTTAATATTTTTTATGTAATTTTCAAATAATATATGTTGTTCTCTTTGTCCAACTTTTTGTGGAATTGATAGTCAATTACATTTTTTAAATAATTTAAGTTTTAAATTATTGTCATGTACAATATTTTTCTTCTATTCCAATTTAAGTGTCATAATACTTAGATGACCGTAATAATTAATTATGGGTGGTATAATAAAGGTATGATTGAACCAGCGAAGCAAACATGTCTTAATGACTCACAACAACTAATTAGAAGTGATATAACAAAATTACTATAAAAAATAATTGTGAATTTTTGAAAGTGGACATCATATAAGACATCAAGTTAATTTAAATCATGAAGAGTTAAATTAACATTTTATATCTATTTTATCTTTTAATCAAATATTATTAATTTTTTAATATTTAGATGACTTATAATAATTTATTTTATTTTTTATTAAATATTATTAATTTTTTAATACATAAATAACTTATAATAATTAATTAGAAATGATATAATAAAATCACGGAGGAAGCAGGCATGTTGATGAAGACCTGTCTGCTTCTCTTACCTCTCCTCTCTTATCAAATAGTAACTAGATGTCGATGGCCAGTTCCAATACGGATCCAATATATGTTATTTTTTAGTCTCAATTTATATGACACAAATAAAATTTAGATAATTCATCATATTTTTAATATGCTTTAGATATTTTAAG
This sequence comes from Capsicum annuum, assembly GCF_002878395.1. NCBI lineage: Eukaryota > Viridiplantae > Streptophyta > Magnoliopsida > Solanales > Solanaceae > Capsicum > Capsicum annuum. The sequence continues at coordinate 11,939,685 of NC_061119.1, read as the reverse complement.
ATGTTGACTGTCGTGATTTATAATATTTTTTTATATAATTTTCAAATAATACATGTTACTCTTCTTGTTCAAACTTTTGTGATATTGATAGACAATTATATTTAAAAATAATTTAAGTTTTTAATTATTGAGATTTATAACATTTCTCGACAGTCAATCGAATATTTTAGATCCATAAAAATTTTAAGTTGTTAATTGTTGTAATTTATAATTTTTTACGTATCTCTTAAAAATATATAACTGATTAATTTTTTTTCTAGATATTTTAAGCTATTAACTATTTTAATTTATAATACCTTTTTTATGTAATTTTAAAATAATACATGTTACTCTCCTTGTCCAAACTTTTATTTCATTGATAGTTAATTAAATTTCTAACTATTCCAATTTAAGTGGCACTGATATATTTTGAGAGTCAACCAAATATTCTTTATTTTTAAAATTTTTTTAAATTGTTAATTATTGTGATCTATAGTATTTTTAATGTATTTTTTGGGAATATATAACCGATTGATTTTTATAGATATTTTAAGCTATTAAATATTATAATTTATAATACTTTTTATGTAATTTTCAAATAATATATGTTACTTTTTTTGTCCAAAATTTTTGTGTCATTGATAGTTAATTATATTTTTAAATAATTTGATTTTTTAATTATTATGATTTATAATACGTTTTTTTCTTCTATTCCAATTTAAGTGACACAATGCTTAGATGACCATAATAATTAATTAGGGGTTATATAGTAAAATCACAATTGATCAGCAAAGTAAAGATATCTTAAATGACTTATAATAACTAATTAAAAGTGATATAACAAAATTACTATAAAAAAAACTTGTGAAAAAATTAAGTGGGCATCATATAGGCGTCAAGTTAATTTAGCATTAAATATTATGAATTTTTTAATATTTAGATAATTTTATAATAATTTTTTAATTAATTAAGGATGACATAGTAAAATTGCGGTTGAAGCAGCAGAAGCAGACATGTCATAAATATCTATTTTACTTTTTTTAATTAGATATTAATAATTTTAATATATAAATGACATATAATAATTAATTAGGGATGATATAGTAAAATCACGGAGCAAGCAAGTGAATTGCTTAGCATTAATGATTATTATTTTTTTAATATTTAGATGACTTTATAATATTTTTTTAATTAATTAAGGATGACATAGTAAAATTACGATTAAAGCAGCTAAAACAGACATGTCATAAATATCTATATTACCTTTTTTTAATTAAATTATTAATTTTTAATATATAAATGACATATAATAATTAATTAGAGGTGATATAGTAAAATTACGGAGCAAGCAGGTGAATTGTCAACAAGGAGGACGACGAAAAGCTCCTCAACTGCCTCTTATTATATAAGAGAACTAGTTGTATATACAGCACGGGCTCAATATTTATATATATATTTTTTTAATTTATGTGATAATTTTTGCTCTTTAATATATTAAAAAAAGAATGTCCTTTTTCCAATTTAGAAATAATTTGTTTTACAATTTTTATTTTATTTTTTAATGAAATGTTTTATAACCAAACAAAATCTAAGATTAATTTATAGCATAAATTTTAAAATAGCATTTTATTTTTTCTACTCCATGATTAATCAAATGGTGTTACATGTAGAGGTGGACGTTCGGTATTCGGTTTTGTATTTTTAAAGTTCGAGTTTGGTAATTCGGTAAACAGTATTTGAATGTAGATACCACATACCATACTTATAAACATCGGTTCGGTTATTCGGTAATCGATAAATTAAACTTTGATTCAGTACGGTATTTGATAATACCATATTAAAGTTAGAGATATGCAAATGTACGTTTAAACTTCAAAGATATATTTAATAGAAATCCTATTTAGTATTCTTTTTGTTGCTTTTTACAAATATAGTATCAAGGTACAAGAGATTCTTTTGGATGACTTATACTAGTGTCTATTGCGTTGATTAGACATATATATATAAACTTTGATAGTAGGTAAATACAAAATATCAAACGGTATTAATATCTTGTACTGAATCCAATACCGAATACCGAAATGTTAAAACTTTTACTCCCAAATACAATACAAAATATCGAATTACTGAATACCAATTACCAATTTTTTTGGTTCGGTTCGATAATTTGATTTTTGGTATTTTATGTCTAGCCCTAGTTACATGAATTGAAACGAAAAGGTAGTATAAAAAAATTAAATTTAATTTTCTTATTTATGTATTTTATGCTTCATTTATTTGTACCGACTAAAAATTAGAATTTTGATCATTCAAATCTTAGCTCGAAATTATGCATTTAACTTTTTGTTTGAATCCAATCATTTAGATCTCAATAAGTGTACTATTCTCATACTCCCTTTTTGACACAGATATGATACTGAAAAATATTTCATCCAGCCATTTTTAATTATCATCTTATATCTATTTTATTTTTGTTATTAAATATTATTTATTATCTAATACTTACACGACTTATAATAACTAATTAGAAGTGTTGTAAGAAAATTACTATAAAAAAGTACTTGTAAAAATTAAGTGGGCCCCAATAAGCCATCAAGTTAATTTAAAACATCAAGAGTTAACTTATCATTTTGTCTCTATTTTATATTTTTTATGAAATATTATTAATTTTTAATGCTTAGATGATCTATAATAATTAATTGAGGATGATTAGTAAAATCACGATTGAAGCAGCGAAGCAGGTATGACATAAATGACTCATAATAGCTAATTAGAAGTAATATAACAAAAATATAAAAAAAATACTTGTGAAAAAAACTTAAGTTGTCCCCGTATAAGACGTCGAGTTAATTTAAAACATCAAAACTTAAGTTATCATTTTATGTCTATTTTATCTTTTTATTAAATATTATTAAATTGTTAATAATTAGATGACTCATAATAATTAATTCGGGTTATATACCAAAATCATGATTTAAGCAGCTGAAGCAGACACGTCATAAATGATTATTTTATTTATTTTTAATTAAATATTATTATTTTTAATACATAAATAACTTATAATAATTAATTAGGAGTAATATAGTAAAATGATGGAGCAATCAAGCGGACAGAGAGCTGCTTGCTTGCCGCATATTTTAATACTTAGATGACTCATGATAATTAATTAGGGGTGATATACTAAAATCACGATTTAAGCAACTGAAACAGACATGTCCTAAATGACTATTTTATTTTTTAATTAAATATTATTTTTAATACATAAATAACTTATAATAATTAATTAGGGGTAATATAGTAAAATAACAGAGCAAGCAGGTCAGCAATGATATACTAAAATCATGATTTAAGCAGCTGAAGTAGACATATTATAAATGACTATTTTACTTTTTTAATTAAATATTATTAATTTCTTAATACAAAATAACTTATAATAATTAATTAGGGGTGCTATAGTAAAATAATGGAACAAGCAGGTTGACGGAGAGTTGCTTGCTTGTCGCCCAACTCGCTCTTATTATATACTAGAGGAGCATGGCTCGTATCAGCACGAGTCCAACATTAAGATATTTTGATTATATATAATAAGTAGATTGATGTTAATTCGAATTATGAATTATAAAAAATTAATACACAAAATATATTAATTACTTGATAATATTTTTCAAGGAGTGAAATTATCTTGCTAGATAATTATGTATAACTTATTCATATAAATTAAAAAAATTCGATGCATTTTAAAGTTTAAATCTTTAGTCATATGACTAAGATTTGCTATATTAAGTATAAAATATGAGATTAGAATTAATACATAAGACTTGTCACTTGTTGTATAAAATAGAAAATAATTGTTGAAAAATATAAAGGGTTATCTAGTCATTGCATATTACATCACATGTGGTTGCAATTAATAATCCAAAATAACATCGCATTCCCTTACTAAGCCGATATAAACATCCGTTGCTTTCATTTTTCTTTCCCTTTTATTTGTCAACTTGTTCTTTGAAGTTAAATTAAATTAATATTTTAAATTTAAATTTCAAGTGTTTAAAAATTATGTATAAAAAAATTATAAGTTACCATCCGTCATATCAATTTAAGGTATTTGACTTTGAGAGCACGACAAAACATACTTCTGTAAATGTTTTATCAAACTTTGCTTTTGTATATGTTCCTTCCATTAAAACGTAGGAGTCGTTTGTTAGAGTGTATAAAAATAATTTTGAATAGAATGTATTTGTAATGTTCACTTTAATAATGCACAACCAGAAATTAGCTATTTTCCGACTGAAAAAAATTAGTCGCAAAGTTTTGAATTCTTCAGTCGAAAAATTTACTTTTTTATTTTTATTTTTTAAAAAATATTTTTTCGATTCTATTTGTAACTACAACAGTCAGAATGTTTGGTGGTAAATTCTGGAAAATATATATTTCGACTGCTCTAGTCGAAAATATAAATAATTAAATAAATATATAATCAGACCCTTATATGAAAATTAAATAATTGTTTAAATAAGTAATTAAATATATATTTCCAACCACTGTAGCCGGAAATATAAATAATTAAATAAAAATATTACTAAATATATAATAAGACCCTTATACGAAAATTAAATAATTATTTAAATAAATTATTAGATATATATTTACGATCACTATAATCAAAAATACTAATAACTAAATAAATATAAGACTAAATATATAATCATACCCTTATACAAAAAATTAATAATTAATTAAATTTATTATTAATTATATTTCCGACCACTGTAGTCGGAAATTGTAATAATGAAATGATATATTACTAAATACATTACAAAGAAGCTGTTTTGTAAATAAATTAAATGTTTCCGACTACTGTAGTTGGAAACATTAAATAATTAATTATATAAAATATAAGTTACACGACAGTCTTTTACATTGTATTAATTAATTTAAATATATAATTAAATTATATTAAATATATAATCGACTAATATAGTCAAAAATATTAAATAATTAAATATAATAAAATGCTTCCGACCACAGTAGTCAGAACGTTTATAAATAATTAATTTAAATATATAATTTAATTGTATTAAATATCTAACGGACTGATGTAGTCAAAAATTTATATTTAATTATTAAATCATTTATATAAATATTAATTAAACATATCAAAACTAGAGTCTCTCTCTGCCGTTTCTCTCTCTCACTACTCTCTCTTCTCTCTAAAAATTTACGGTGATGGTAACAGCGACGGTGAGTGGTAACAACGACAGTGAGTGCAATCTACACAAAAGAAAAATAGAGGCATATCGATTCGTTCAGTGGTATTTCTATTTTCTTGTTGAGTTCTACTTCGCTGTATCAGTTTGGATTTATGCCTGGTCGCTCGACGATAGAGGCAATCCACCTGGTGAGGAGATTAGTGGAACAGTATAGGGAAAGGAAGAAGGATTTGAACATGGTATTCATCGACCTGGAGAAGGCGTATGACAAAGTCCATAGGGAGGTTCTTTGGAGATTCTTAGAGGTGAGAGGGGTCTCGGTGGCGTACATCAGAGCTATTAAGGATATGTACGTTGGAGGGAAGACTCGGGTGAGGATGGCGGGAGGAGACTCAGAGCATTTTTTGGTCGAGACAGGGTTGCATTAGGGATCGACTCTCAGTCCTTTCCTGTTTGCGTTGGTAATGGATGTGTTGACGTGGAGTATCCAAGGTACAGTGCCTTGGTGTATGTTATTTGCAAATGATATAGTTCTGATCGATAAGAAGTGAGGGGGAGAGGATGTATGAATGAAAAATTGGAGGTTTGGAGGCAAACCCTTGAATCAAGGGGTTTAGGGTGAGTAGATCTAAGACGGAGTATATGGAATGCAAGTTTAGTGACTTGAGGCTGGAGGACTATATGGTGGTTAGGTTGGACTACCAGGATGTTTGTAAGAGGAATAGTTTTAAGTATCTTGGGTCTATGATTCAAGAAAATGACAAGATTGATGAGGATGTCTCTAATCGTATTGGAGCAGGATGGATGAAGTGGAGGCTCGCCTCAGGAGTGTTGTGAGATAAAAAGGTACCCCTTAAACTTAAAGGCAAATTCTACATAGTGGCAGTCTGTTCGATCATGCTATATGGAGTGGAGTGTTGGCCAGTCAAAAATTCCCATATAAAAAAATTGAAGGTGGCGGAAATGAGAATGTTGTGTTGGATGTGTGGTATTACTATAGGGGATTGAGTTAGGAATGAGATTATTCGGGAGAAGGTGGGAGTGGCTTCGGTGGAGGATAATATGCGAGAAGAAAGATTGGGATGCTTTAGGCATGTGATGAGGAGGGGCACGGATGCCCCAGTTCATAGGTGTGAGAGGCTAGCTTTGGATGGCTTCAGGAGAAGTAGAGGTAGGCTAAAGAAATACTGGAGGGAGGTGATTAAACATGACATGGAACAACTATAACTTACTGAGGACATGACCCTAGATAGGAAGGTGTGGAGGGCGCGGATAAGGGTAGAAGGCTAGTGTGAGTGTGTGGGTTGTAGCAAGTAGTTAGGTAATTTTCTTGTGTAGCCGAGTTAGTATTCTTTGGACTGTGTCCATAGGTAGGAGTCTCTAGCCATGAGAGTTCGAGTGTGGTGGGTGTCTTTGGCCTGTGAGTGTATATTCCTACTTGGTGGGTGTCCTATTTCTTAGTCCTTATTTCGTAGTACTCTTATTTCTCTTATCTTGCATTTTCTATGATTTTTGTTTTTGCTATTTTATTCCTTATTTCTATTATATCATCCATCCCGTTGCTTGTTTCATTACGACCTTGTTTACTATTCTTTATCTTAAGCCGAGGATCTATCGGAAACAACCTCTCTACTTCTTCGGCAATAGCGGTATGGACTGTGTACATCTTACCTCCCCAGACCCCACTTTGTGGGAACACACTGGGTTTGTTGTTGTTGTTGTTGTACTGTAAAATGGGACCTACTTATTCGTGTTTGAGTTCTACTTCGTTGTATCTATATTTTGCTTGCTTTTTTTTGTTACTTTGCCGGCTGGTGGATAAATATGCTTGAAGTACAAGTGTAATTATACAAGTGTGTTCTAAGGAGGTTGAGAGGCTGTTTTAATTTCCTAAAGTTTGAATTTGATAGGTTAGTGAATTTGAATTTCTTAAAGTTGTGAAAGTTGTATAGAAGGATTTTGTTGGTGGAATTGTGTTAAATGTTCTGGGATGTCCCAAAATATGAAGAGTAAAATTGAATGGAAGGAGTAACAAATATTGAGATTTAGCTTCCAAATACTTCTGTTCATTTCTATGTGGTCATACTCTTTGCAAATTTGTGAAATTAAAGTCTGTTTACCAGAGGTCGGGGTTCGGCAAGGTATCTCACTTTTTATGTCAACTTGAGTTGAAAAGGTACCTATTTTCTCTTGATTACATTAAAGTACAATTGTATGAAACGAAATATGATGTTTGTGAAGTTCAACTAGATCCTATATTTTTGTATTTTCTTCTTGAGAAGTGACAACAGTGCATTAATTGTAGTATGTAATAATTAATTGTAGTAAAACTTATCGCAAGGATTTAACAATCTTATTAGCTTAGTATCATTCGTCAAAATTACTTTAAGTGCTAGAGTTAGTGATGCAAAAACTTTAAAAAAAACAATCCTCAAATGCCCTGTAAATGCACATCTATCTGTAACTGTGCCTGCTTTCATTTCTGAAGATGTGTTGTAGGTTTTTGGCTTCATTTGGTATGCCCTGTTGAAAGAACACTGAGTCATAAATAACTATTGAAACTAAGTGAAGCATTGAAAAATAATGGGCCTTTAAGCCCTAAAATGTATGAAAACTGTTGTTGGTGTTTTTTTATCCTATTATTGTTTTGATTCTCTTGTTATTGTTTCTCTTCTCTATCATTATTGTTGTCGTTCTTGTGTAGATGGAAAATGAAGATCGTACATAGATATATAATAGAACTTATCCTAACTATGTGGGGTTGAGGAAGGAATATAAAGCTGGGGTAGCTAGATTTATTACTAAAGCAATGACACTTAATGATTTTCTTACTGAAGGGACAATTAGGTGTCCTTGTTGGAATTACAAATGTTGCAAGTTATTGAGTCTAGATGTTGTTACATTACATTTTTATAAGAAGGATTTTATGTTGAATTATATTGTGTGGACAACTCATGGAGAGAGTAGTGCTGCTAATAATTTGCTTTTCAGAATTATGTTGAAAGTCCAATAAGAGAGAATAATGTTGAAAGTTCACGATATAGTGAAATGGTCAGGGATGCTTTTGGGACACACTCAGGGGCTCAAAATGAACCAAATGACGGGGAAACACACTTTTATGAACAGTTAAAGAAAGCTAGTCATCCATTATATGAAGGATCAGTGCATTCTAAGTTATCTGTTGCCGTTCAGTTACTAAGTATTAAGTCAGATTATTCTATTTCTCAAGAGGGCATAAATTTTATCATTGGACTTAACCCAAATAAACTTGACTTACCCAAAGATTTCTATACAACAAAAAAGTTGGTTTCTAAGTTAGGACTTTCATCAGAGAGGATTCACTATTGCAAGAAAGGTTGCATGTTATTCTATAAGAAAGATGCAAATTTAGAACATTGCAAATTTTGTAATCAGCCTCGTTATAAGGAAGTCACACATGCTAAAGAAAAGAAGGTTCCTGTGAAGTCGATGCATTACTTACCCCTTATACCACGGTTAAAGAGGTTGTATGCATCAATGAGCTTTGTCCCTTATATGAGATGACACTATGAAAATAAAAGACCACCTGGTGTTTTATGTCATCTGTCAAATGGAGAATCATGGAATCATTTTGATAGTGCGTATACCGATTTTGTTAGTGAACCAAGAAACATTAGGTTGGGATTATCTATTGATGGATTCACTCCATTTTCTGTCTCAGCTACACTATATTTATGTTGGCCAGTATTTGTGGCTCCTTATAATCTCCCGCCTGAATTGTGTATGACAAGTCAATATATATTTCTAACTTGTATTATTCCAGGTCCTCGCAATCCAAAAGTTTTGATTGATGTATATCTACAACCATTGATTGATGAGTTGAACTTATTGTGGCATGAAAGTGTGGAAGCATATGATGTATCAATGAAACAAAACTTTAGATTGCATGCTGCTTTGATGTGGACTATACATGAATTTTCTTTTTATGGAAGGATGTCTGGGTGGTCGACTACGGTCAAGTCAGCTTGCCCTTGTCGTATGGAAGACACAAAAGCATTTACTTTGAAATATGGGGGTAAAAACTCATGGTTTGATTGTCACTGTCGATTCTTGCCAATGCAACATGAGTTTAGGAGAAATAATAGTGATTTTATGAAGAATAAGTATGATTTTGAGGAGCCACCGTCAATTTTGTCGCGAGAAAAAATTTGGAATAGAGTGAGGAAACTGCCTAAGGTAACAAAGTCTCCACTATCCAGGATACCTGGTTATGGTGTTACACATAACTGGACTAAACGAAGCATATTTTGGGAGTTATATTATTGGAAGGACAATCTTCTGCCCCATAATTTGGATGCCATGCATATTGAGAAAAACTTCTTTGACAACTTGTTTAATACTCTGATGGATGTAAGTAACATAACAAAAGATAACTTGAAGGGTAAGATGGACTTAAAGGAGTATTATCGGCGCAGTGAGTTGTACCTGACATATTTAAATAATAAGATTTAGAAGCCCAAGGACAGTTACATACACACTTCGGATGATAGAAGGGTGATTTGTGATTGGGTTAAGAGTTTGAGAATGCCACATGAATATGCATCAAATTTATCTAGGTGTGTTGACTTGAAGGAAGGGAATTTGACCTCAATAAAGAGCCATGACTATCACATTTTCATAGAGTCACTGATACCTATTGCATTCAGTGTATTGCCCGATAGAATATGGATGCCCATAACAGAGATAAGCTTATTTCTCAAAGATTTATGTTCTAACACATTAAGGGGGGAGAACCTATCTTTGATGGATATCAACATTCGCTTAACCTTAAGCAAGTTGGCAAAAAAAATTTCTCCTATTTTTTTTTATGTTATGGAGAATTTTCTAATTCACCTTGTGTGTGAGGCACGACTTGGAGGGCCTGTTCAGTATAGATGGATATATCCTTTGAGAGGTATTGACTTTTAACATTTACCTCCATGTGTTATAATTGAACATTATTTCATCTAAAAAATCATACTATGCAGGACTATCGACAAATGTAAGCAGAAACAGATCTCGAATTGAGGGATCAATATGTGAGGCTTATTTGGCTAAAAAGACCTCTTATTTCTGTTCATATTATTTTGAAAATGATGTACCATGTCAGAGAAATTGACCTAATAGGCATGATGGTGGAGACAATACAGATCTTTCAGCACCACCATTTTCAATATTCAATCAACCAGGTAAAAAAAGTCCGAAAGTTGGTCTACTTCGATATTTGAATGAGGTGAAGCTTAATTCAGCTACAATACATGTATTATTAAATTGTCCCGAGGTTTTGCCTTTTTATAAGTGAGTATATTTATATTAAGGGCAATCATTCAAGGTCTATCTAAGCTTTAACTAATGAAAGTCATAACTTTGTCGGATAGCTACTTCGTGGCTTTACATGTGATACTGCTGTTTATCCTATATTTTCAATGTGGTTTAAAGAATATGTAAGTGTAACTTAAATATTTAGCACGATTTACACTTTTTTTCAGTCATATGTATATTTAAATTCTAACTTTTCTTAAACTTTTTATAGGTTCATAATCCACTTAATTATGACTCAAATGAACAATTTTTACGTGATATAACTTGGGGAACAGATGCTAAAGTCAGAAAGTTTTCTAAGAATTCTGTCAATGGGTACAGATTTCACACAAAAGAGTTCTCTAAGGGCAAAAAAACTAACAATAGTGAGGTTTGGGTGAAAGATGATGGCGGTGTTGATTATTATGGTGTGCTTCACGAGATTTTAGAACTCGATTATCATGTTGGTTGGCCAAAGAAAAAGTTGATTCTCTTTCGGTGTAAGTGGTATGATCCTACGCCTAGGTTAGGTACAAAGGTGCACCCTTAGTACAAAATAGTTGAAATTAAGCGTTCAAGGGAGTATGGACTCTATGATCCATTTGTCATTTCACAAATGTGAAACAAGTGTATTACGCTCCTTATCCTTTATGTAAGAATAAATCTGCATGGCGGGTAGTTATAAAAAAAACCGTGGGTAGAATTGAAGTAGAGGATGCATTGGATGTAGCGTATCAGAATGACATTTCAAGTGTTGCAGAAAGGGTGGATGATGAATTAACAGGTGAGTTGCAGCATAGTGAAGGCATATATGAAGAATTTGATCCTTCTGAACTTAGATTAAATGTTAATGATTATGGAGAAGGAATCTGGGGCAAATAACGAGGAAGATCCAGCTGATGAAAATGAAATAAACGAGGAAGAATTACTTGATGAAAATGAAACAAGTGGCGAGGAAGAATCGATGAACGAATATGAATCAAGTGATGAGGAAGAATTGATGAATGAATATGAAATAAGCGATGAGGATTGAGTTGTTATTAATAGTAGTGTGTAGTAACAGGTCTTGAATTGTATTTTAGCTGTTGCTTTTTGCTATTTTACTTGACAATATAGTGTCTTTTCTTTGTTAACATTTGTAGTACCAGTAAGAATATTCTGGTTGTTGGATTCAATAGCAGTGATGAATTTGTATTTGTGTATTGTCTGTTTTATTCAATTGGTACTACAAAAGAGAACTATCCATTTTATATTTGCAGATGTAAAAAGCTTTTCTTCTGTATGAACACTTGCTACAGTGTTGTTTCATTCGTTCGATATTGTATTTGTTTCCTTTTTGGTAAGAATTTCTCGTTTTCTTGGCAGGAAAATTGTAAGGATTTGCGTGGAAGAATAAAAGTTGGTTCACGCAAGAGGCCTACTGTTGTAAGATATCTTAAGCACCAACAAGTCTTTCATTCTACAATTTATCTTGATAACTGAGGTATCCATTTACTGATATTCTATTTTAACTCGTCCAAATTCAATGTTAATCCACTTATTTGACACAACTATAACTATATTACTAGCTTTTAATATCATGTATGAAAAGCTATCGTCGTACCAAACACATTTATATATAAGGTTTGGGGGGACTAGGGGGAGAAGAGGAGAATAGGGAAGAGTAATACTGGAATTTGTTGAACAATTTGGTTGGGTTGTTGTCAGCTCTTGTTAGCACACATAAGAATTGGATTTCTTGTTGATTTGGAAGTTTATGTTGTCGTAGGATTAGTTAGCGATAAAAATTAGTTTTTTTAAAGCAATGTAGTCTGTTTTCTGCAAAATAAGAAGAACTTGAGTAGTTTACAGAAGATTAGTGCTTGGTGTGAGTTTATTGGTTATATTGGAAGTGTAAGTTTGAAGGTTGAGGAATTAAGGCAAATTAGACAAGATGACGGGTGTTTGTTTTCGACTATTGAGGTATCAATAATCAGGGGATTTGGGTATCTCAGGGGTAAATATTCATTTTCTCTGCTCATTCTTGAACTGCTGTTATTCACTTCAAGCTTAGTAGATGCTAACAGGTTGCATATCCCTCTGTTGGAGTTCTTATGGCAATTGTCAAGCACTGCTGCATATTAATCTTTGCTATGCGCCTTAGAGCAGTGAAAACTAATCTTTCGGATGGTGGAAGGTCCTATATCCATGTAACTGTTTTATTCCATTTCTCATTTTGATTCGCCGCTTCTAGAGATATTTTCTTGATGACTATTGAACTGCTTGTAACCATAGGATTTCTGTTGGTAGAAATTTCTGTGTGAGTGTAACGAAAGTGAAATCTACCATTATGATACAGCAATTCTATACAATGGAAAGGGATATCTATAATTTTTTTTAGTTTTACTGTTGGAGATTACAATCGATTTAAGGACACGAATAGAGGTTGTCAATGGAATCTTCTATCCTGAAAGATAAAAAAGGTAGGACAATTATTTTGTGAGAGGCTAGGAGAGTCACAAAGTCATGACCTTTTAGGAGCTGAACTGTCTCTTTGCAATCCAATTTGTAATTTTCAAGTCTAAGACATGCCTTCCATGCAGTGAGTTGTTCTCACCTTTGGGGACTAGTTTTATTGTTAACCAAATTTCACAGATAAAACTTTATGACAATTGTTATTTTTCAATTGCAGCGGTCAAAAAATAGAAGGGATCAAGTAGCAACAACATATAATCTGATAATGGAAGTAAAAGGAACAACATGTACTACTAGAATCGGAAAAAGATAGTAAGAGAGTAACAATAACAAAACTGATAGGAAACTAGACAACTCTCGACTATCAACTAACCTTCGATCCTAATTTGTACCGTGCTATATTAGTGACAAGTGATGAGCTAAGGGAAAAAGTGATAGCTGTATCAGATTAGAAAATGTAAGAGTAAATATCTCAGGACTGGCCTAGGGTTCATTGAGTGAAAATCATTGTAGACCAATTTTTAGATTTTAGTTAACGCTGGGTGATTTTTTCCCCTCTGTTTAACAAAGTTATCGGCTACCTATGCTAGTGGGAGATAATATGCATTAGGAGATTAATAAATAATTGAGGTGTGTGGAAATTGACCCGATCACCTAGGCACATCTATTAAAAAAATGTGGAGTAAGTGAACAAAAAAGGCTCCCTCAATTTTGGAGATGAATAAAATGCTTTGAATGATAGTCAAGCTTATTTGAATGATTATACAGGCTGTTACATTTAATCTTTTTTCAAAATGAAGGACCCCATTTTCAGCTGTTAGTTTGATCACAAAAATAACAGGATAACTGTCCTTGAATACATGACTAACAGTGTGAGCCTATCATATACTATGTTGCCAAACTCGTTTACTTTTCTGAGGGACTATTACTGCTCCATATTATACATAAAAGATCGTATTAGTTCTATCTTCAAAGATAAGGGATCCTTTTGTGTTTTTCCTCTGTGAGAATCGAAATTGTCCATGCTGTTAAAATATCTGTGGGCTTTAATGAGAGCATTTGCTACTGCTTGAGCTGTCCTTCTTGCTTTCTTGATGCATGAAGCTCTTTTTTGGTGCTAGATATACTTTTTCTCCGTTTAGATTAATCGTTCTCTGATTTGGTTCTGAACCTTTTTTGTGGACTACAAAATTTCAGCTCTATCCTTACTTCAACGGAAAGCTAAGCCGACGAAATCAAAATAAAAAACTAAAGCTAAAGAACAAAAGAAGCTACAAGAAAGAAGATAACAATAACGATTGGCTGGTACCGATAAAGAATGCCCTAAAAGATAAATTATCAAGTAGTGTAACTAAACAGGCATGATGGAGCAGAGCCTTAGCACTACTTTTTTATTTTTGTGTAAGGCTTATAACTCATATGCTGAAAGCATCTTTGCCATCTCCCTTCTATTTTAATGACTGAAAAAAGAAATTTATTGGGTTAGTACTAGCTTGAACTTGAATTCCTTATGTTATCCCAGTGCCACCTTTGCGAGATGATCACAAAATAAACATTACTTATACGTAATCTTGAAGCACCTGAAGCTTTCTACTTTGCATGAAATAAACAATTAAACTTGTTGTGCTTGTGTTTATGCAATGTATGCACAAATATTATTCTTGACTGTTGAAGTTCTTAGATTCTGTTTTATTTCTATGTTTCCTTTATAGGGATCTATCATACAACAAAGGCTTGACTGGTTCACTCTCTTAATCAATTGGAAGTTTGAAGAGTTTATCAATTCTGTAAGGGAATTACATGATGATAATGCTCAAATGTTGTTAATGCACCAGCTTGTTTCTTTATTTCTAGAGAGTAATTGCTCCTACCTTCCTTGTAGGATCCTCGTTGGTTGCGGGTATTCTGGACTGATACCAGACACAATTGGATCCCTTAGCCAGTTGAATTTTCTGTAAGGATATCAATTTCTTCTATTTACAACTTTTCACCAGCTGAATCTTTGGTTGTTCTTTCTTTTTCAGGTGGTTAGTAAAGAAAATCAATAACATCAAAAGGTAATGCTAATGGATGACGTAAGAAAAGTAAGAAAGGACCTGATAATCTTGCTGCAGGTCAATATACACCACCACCACCTGTTACCACAACTCTTCAACCAACTACTAAAAATATTCCTCCCCCTCCTAGATCAACTATTTCACTACCAAATACATTTTTCATGCCTCTATTGTCTGACCAGTTCCACACCTCTTCATCCCAAAAATAGTTTGCATAGTATCTCTTCATCTGTGCCTTCGACATCATCCACACCCAAGCCTTTCTGGATTAAGAATTGGAGGTCCTAACATACCAACATCACCATTCATTTATAATGATACAACCTCTAATGCTACGACAGTTTCTTCTGAGAATATGCAATTTAAAAAGGTATTAGAATATGACAAGTTTGGGAGGCTACAAATCGTCCCTTATTGTGATGGGTAAGTAACCCTTAAGTTATTCCTTAATTTTTAAAAGCTAAGATAATAGTTTAATATAATTTTATTGCAGGTTCATTCCAACATATGCCGCCGGGCATATGGTTATAGAAGCAATTAAACCATTTTTCAAAGAGCCATGGAATAGTTGGTTAGAGATTCCATACGAAATTAGAATTGACATGTGGAAACAGTTTATGGTATAAGAAATTTTATAAGCTATGAATCTCACTGCCTAAAGATAGTTTTTTCATTGTATCCATCAACTCATTTTATGACTTTATATTAAACTATTTTGCAAATAAAGTGTACATGGAGTGATTGTCATGGTAATGAAATAGACTGCATTTTTCTGTTGAAACCAGTTTTACGGATCAAAGAATACTTGTATGAGGCCCGGAGGAAATTGGTACAACCTAGTTGGGTGAATGATGAAGTGTGGGATAAATTCTTGATATTATGGTACACTCCTGAATATAAGGTGAAGAGGGGACAGGGAAAGACAAATTGAGCCTCTGAAATGGGTGGCTCGCTGCACACCGGAGGTTCGATGAGTTTCGCTACCCACCAACAAAGACTGGTACTATTATTGTCCAAGCCCTTTATCCATTTACACACACAAACACCCAAATTATAGTGATGACACAATGTTATTTTATTGTTTACTAGTTTTGAGTAGCTTTAGATCTTAATTTTTAACTTGTCTAAAATTTGGTAAGTTGTTGCTTAAAAGAGTTCTATGCATGCTTTACATTTAATCGTCTCGATAGACTTGAGTAGCTAAAATTCATATCCTTGTGTTGGCTCATATGAGTGTTAAAGTTATTCATAAGTTATTTGATACATGTCTTCCAAGATGGGGTTGCAGTTTTGATCTTAGATAATCACTCCTCCTTATTTTTCAATTTGTCTATGATGAACCAAGTCTTTTGCAAATTTTGAATTTAGATGTAACCATATTTGATGGTGTTACCTTTAGATATAAGAATTTCATTAAGAATAACTTACAGTAGTTTAACCATATTTTTGGATTATGCTTTTAGTCAAAGGGAATCCCAGGGGTGAAGGAGGGAGTTAGGAGAGAGTTAGCAGACCCTCATTCAACGTACGATAGAACAACACTGCTACATAGGATTTACATAGTTGCTTCACCAGACACAGCGATAAGTAACATGTGTCTCAATGATCTCACCACTGTATGTGACCTTCACAACTTGCCCCTTCTCCAGTCCATAGTACCGAGCAATTGCATCCTTCTGAGACATCCGTGGTAGCTGGAAAATGTCAATACAAGACCAATACTCGAAAAATCTTAGATAAATGAAACTGTATTAATAATTTTCGAAGAAAGAGTGGTAGATTGAAGTGCATAAATAGCCATATGAATTATAAATTTCTGCTGAGATCATTAGAGAGAATGCACAGCAACAATACCATTGGTCTGCATAAGATGAAGGCAGAAATCTGTCTCAACACCTAATGTCCAAGAGATTAATGTCTGATAAAGGCACTTATAATTTTTGTAAAAAATTATAGATACATTTAATTATTAGTTGTATTAAAAAATATATCTAAATGTAATTTATTAAAATATTAAATGAAATATAAGAACATAATACTACTACTACTAATCCTAAACAGTAGCAGTAGTTGTAGTATATAGTATACATGTATATTAGAAGTAGTACTTAGTATGTGTAGTAGTAGTATAATACAATTAATATGTTAAATGAGAAAGTATTTTTTAAATCATAACAAGTAAAATTTTAAATTTTGTATGTCATGTAAAGCATCAATAAACAACAAACTAAATGAACATTAGAATATAAGAACTTAAGTGACCTAGATTTAAATTCAATATCTTATATTTTGAAATGTAAGAGAAAAAAGTTCAACTGCCTATGAAATGTAACAAAAAATAATAATTCAATGTATTCTGAAGAAAATAATTAAAATATAGTATTTCTTTTACAACTATTGAGGGTTGGGGTGAGGGATAAGAATTTTGAATTAACTTTGAGAATATAATGAATAAAAGAATTTCAATAAAGAAATTAATTGAAATTCACAAATTACTGTCCATATATTTTATATTGAAAAAAAATATAAAGTACATGATTAAACAAAATAAATTTATAATTTTATATTAACCAAAAAATTACTTGATAATTACATTAAGCAATTTGAAGTTAATAAAAGTCAATATTAACAATCGAATAATATTTGATAGTGAACAATGTAATAAAGAAAAACTGTTGATCATTTTTATTTTTGATAATTATATGATTCATTATTTTTTTTCTTTTGATATGATTTGATTATAAGATTGTCTGGAGCAGAGGCAGACCCATATGTGTGGGTGGGGGTGCACGTGCACCCGTTAACGTGAAAAAACTATGTGTATATACCTTCAGAAATTGGGATATAGTTAATAGTGCATCCTAAGATGAATGGTAGTGCACCTAGGTGAGCTGGTTGAAGCCATCGATTCCATCCACACAGTCACACAATATTTTTGCTTTTATTTTCAATACTTGGCTTATTGCTAAATTTATAAATATCAAAATCGCAGGATTGGGGATTCGAACCGGCGACCATATCGTAAAATGAATCATCCTTGACCATTGAGCTACCACAACCAGTTATTCAATAATGTTAAAAGTAAGCTTCATATTATAAGAAAGTAAAGTTATTAGCTTAGAACTCATATTTGTTCTATATATTTATTTTTTCAGTATTGATCATATCCCTTAATGGATACTGAAAATTTTTCTAATGTCTTAAGATAATATTATGCACCACAGTATTATTAAAAGCAATAAGCGTAAAAAAACTTCACGGTTTATTGTGTTTAAGCACAAAGTACTAATAAAGTATGAGATTTAACGAAAAAAAGGCATAAAGAGAGAAAAAATATAAATATATGTCTAATCCAAAACTAATAATATATTTATGAATGACAAATATATGAACAAAAAAATTAATTTTTTTTGATAAAGTGAAATAGTCCGTCTCTTTAGAAAGCCTTATTGACAAGGGAAAATATGTATTAGAAATTAGAACCTAAGTTGCACATTAAGCGAGGCGAGCGCTTAACACGTTTTGAGTCTTGCTTCGAGGCTTATGCGCGCCTTTGACAACACTGATGCACCCACAGACTTCAAATTCTGGGTTCACCTCTGGTCTGGAGGAGAGGTTGAGAGGGTTGAAGACGAGTGGGGATGGCGCGGCGGAGTGATGGCGGCGAAGGGAGAATACATAGTTCAACTATATTAATTGAACTATGTAATTTTATGAATTGTTTATTATAAAATATATTCAATATATTACTTTAAAATATATTAATGTGATACAATAAAAAATGATTTATTATTTCAAACTAATAAGATAACATTTCTAATGATTTACTTTTCTAAAAATATTCTGCGCATCACGCGGATACCTATACTAGTAATAATATATAAGAAGATAATCGCTTAAAGTTGTACTACTTATATTACGGGTTTAACTCATTAGTAATTAAACTCGTGTAACTGCACTGTTGTCAAAAAGAAAAAAATATACATGCTCAATATTTACTTTAGCAAACCACTTGTGTCACTTTTGACACAACTCTTTCTCCTTCATTTCATCAGGTCAATGGCTTACACAATTTGAAAAGGGAAAATGGTATTTACCCCTCTATTTTAGAAAATTAATTAAATATAATTTTTATTATATTTTGAAATTAAATTTATCTTGCTATCATACTTTGGGATCAAATTTGTTCCTCTATTTTAAAAATTGATTAAATATATTCTTTATCATACTTTGACGTTAAATCTATCCTCATGTCATACTTTGACACCATATTTACCGCCCCCCCTTTTTAAAAAAAAAAACACTCTAATTTAATCCACCTGATCCGATCCACAAAAAATACACAAACAAACATACCCATTTCTCAATTTAGTTGGTCGAATTTTCTAAACGAACAAATATACTTTTCTTTTCAACATGCAACATTAGTAGATTATTTACAAATGAACAAAAAGTAAAATAGAACGAGATAACGCAAAAGCATGAAACTAGAGAAAAAATCTATAACAAACTCTGCTCATGTTTAGTTATGTTCAAATTTTTAAATTTGGTATGCAATTCTAAGAGCATCTATATTCTAAAATTAGTGGATAAATTTTTTGATGATGAAAAATTCGTGTAGATTCAAATTGTATAAAAATGCATAAGAATGAAGAGATGTCATGATTGGTACATAGGGAGACCTTTTAACTCAATCATCCAAAGAAATATTCAATGGGCCTAATCAGATGTATTTGACTGTCAAGTGTCATTTATCATGAGCTCTACACGGATTCGGATTCATTAACTAAAGGAGAGGTATATTTTTTTGTGTTTGTACTAATGCAGATTCATTTTTCATAAATTATGCACTGATAAATATTCAATGGCTTAATCTCGTTGAAAAAATCTAACCAATAGAATGACGGGGGAGGATATATTTGTTTGTGTCTTCTTTGTGGCTTGAGTCGGATTGTGCAGACTAGATTAGTGTGTTTTATTTTTTAAAAAATAAGGCATTTAACGTTGTGTAATAACCCTTCAGGTAATTATCCGTATTCTTGCTTATTTCGCTGATAGAGCTTCTCCATAGCCCCCCCAAGTCATTAGTGACTTGTCGGAATCTATAGATCGGTTACCTGGCGGTTCACTTGTTTTTTAGAACCACTTTCTCAATTTGAAGTCTTCATTGGTCCTAATTGACCACCAAGTGAAAAATCTAGTAAAATGAACTTAAATGCAAAATTCGACTTTGCCAACGCATTCGAAACATTGATATCTATATGGTTACAATTTTATTTGCTCGAAATGGACTTCGGATGCATCTTGAGGCATTGACCGAAACCCGGGACCAAGTTCCAAGCTTCAGCCATGCTTAACATATCAAGAGATGCCGCGACCGCGGAGGTCTAGGTACGAATGCGGTGCCGCGATCATGACCAGGCGGAGGGCGCGACCGTGCTACTCGAGACCTGGATAAAACCTATTTAAGGGTTGTCTTTCCCGAAATTTTGGCCATTTTGTGCCTCCCCCTTTAGCTACAAACTCTAATGGAGTGTAAAATCTTCCAAGTGAGTCTTGTGGATTCATTAGGAGCTTAGGAAACTTGTGAAATCGAATCTTGATACAAATCTAAGGTAAGATTCCTTCTAGTTGGTGTTAAATTCTTGATTTCCAGACCCAGAACCTCTAAGTCTTTGAGGCTTAGTTGCAGCCACAAATGTGATTGATTTACTCAAATTTCTTGGGGGTTATAACTCCCTAATGATAGTTGAACAATGGGCTGGTTTCGAAAACTCATTTTTTGAAGGTGCAACCCATTTGGGGGTTTGGTGTCATTTTTTAACCCATGGCACAATGGTGCCATAATGGGTATTGTTATTCTTGTTGTAATGCTTAGATTGTATTGTTGATAGCTTAGCTTGTGGAAGAAAACGCTTCAAGAAAAGAAAAGGAAAAGCTTGTCGGTTCGTGAGTTGCTTGAACTCAAGGTAGGTTAGGCTTACTTGTAATTAGATTGAGCTTGATTGTAGTATAATTGTTGATATCTTGTGATATTGGGCAGGGTTTAGATAATAAATGGTTGAATGGTGATATTTGGGATTAATTGACTCTTATAGGTTATTGAACTTGCAAAGGGTAATGCTTGACCCTTAGCCTAGAACCTTGGATAGTTCTACTAGTAGTCTCATGTATAGTAGGAGAACACTTTAGTTTCTCTAATAGATGAGAATGATGTTGCTCCTTAACCTTAAGGGTATGTTGGCCTAGGTATTGCTTAGTTAAGAAATGACCTTGGTGTTGGGTTGACTTAGAAAAAATGCTTAAAGAAGAATTCCCCCCATAGACTTATTAAGGATTGATAAGCCTTTATGGTGTAAATTAGATAACTTAGCCTAATTTCGGGTAGAAGTTAGTCTTGTGATAGAGAACTTTGACATTCTTGGGATTTAGGACTGGGACTTGACCCACCTTAATCTTGAACTATGAAATCCCTTAGAGACCTATATACTTGATGAACGTCTAAATTATGTTGTTGAGATTATAATGGTTAAACTCGGTTGTCGAATTATGCATATGGTCTATGGTTGGATAGTGTGTATACTTGATTGATTATCTTGTAGTCAAGATATGGATAGCCTTGGAAAGGTGGTAATTATTTATAATATATGAATGGCCATGCTCATACTTATACTCATATTATGTGGTGATGATTAATAGTAAAGTAGGATGGTATATGTATCTTACATCCCTATTACCCTATTATTGTAAAATTATGTATGTTCATTAATTTGGCTATATATATGGATGTATGTTGTTGTCTTGAGGGAATGTGTAATGGTATAATGATACCTGGTGAATCCGAAAGAGGTAATGATGTAGTGATGATGCCCGATGAATTCAGAGGATATGTTGATGTTATGACGATACCCGGTGAATCCAGAAGAGGTAACGATGTTATGATGATGCTCGGTGAATCCGAAGGATATGTTGATGTTATGATGATACCCGATGAATCTAAAAGAGGTAATGATGTTATGATGATGCCTGGTGAATCCAGAGGATATGTTGATGTTATGATGATACCCGGTGAATTCGAAAGAGGTAATGATGCTATGATGTCGTGTGGGGAAACTGTATATAAGTGCATGTATATATGCGACGTTATGCCGTGTGTGGATAAACCATTGGCGTAATCGAGACATGATGTCTTCCTTGATAATGGATACTCATTCTTTGTCATTAACCACTAAATAAGAGGTGTGACCCGAGCCGACTCTAATTGGTAACTAGAGGTAATCTATGCCTATTATTGGATTAAGGTTAATTGGTATGTGTAATCTTGTGTAGAACCAAAGGCTCACCTAGTAAATTTACTTGACTTGAATTAATAGTTATGTTATGAAATTTCGCCTAGTAAAGTGACTTATGTGACAGCTAGTTATTTCTAATAAATGACTATGACTTGTAGGTTAGAAGCCTAGTGAACTAGTTGATGGACCTTACTTGGTTAAAATATGAAAACTAGTCCTTAAGGTTGTAACATGCCTATAGTAATAAACTTAGTATGGTATGATGAATGGTTAAGTTGTCATCTAGTATGCAATGTCGTGATGGCCTAATTGATGACTTATATACTGAGAATCCTAACTAGAGAATGTCCTTGTGATGGGTAAATAATTAATAGCATTGGTAACTTGTAGCTTTCCTTATTTGATGACTATTAAACTATAAGACTTGTAAACTAGTATTTCATGGATATGGAGATGAGCTAATATAGATTAGACTTGGAGTTCATCAATGAAATAAAGATTAAGTAACTATATAACTATGCTATGGTGATATCGGTTTCATTGAGATTGAATTGCGGTATTGATATTGATTGTAGACCTCGGTAAGAGGTCATGACGGAAATGGGAACTCGCAGCTTTGGGGTGAGTTGTTGTGTGTGGTTGTGCCTTGACATATTGATGGATTTATCTTTTGGTCTACTCTCTGGCGGTATGGGACGTCGTGATGAGTTATTCTATTTCATTCCTTAGGTGTACTCTCCAGTGGTATGGGACGCCGTGTCGAGTTCTTTGTTGTGTACTTTTTGTGTACTTTTCGATGGTATGGAACATCGTGGTAAGTTCTTGTGCTTTATATTCTAAAGGTGGTTTGTTTGATTATGGTAGATACATGTTTGTTATCTTGTAGATGTGGCTTTACGCTTCCGAAATGATTTTTTTTGTATGATGATTATGGTATATGTTGATACGATATGTTATGCTATTGTCCTAGTAGTCTGGTTATTTTATACAGTGATATCGAAAAGGATTCAGGTTCGATTCTATACCTTGACTTTAAGTTATTGTGTTACCTTATATCATCTTTATATTATAATTTAGCTTAGTCGGCCGATGATGCCTACTGAGTACCCGTGTTACTTATACTACACTTCTGTACCTTTTTGGTGCAGACCTAGGTTCTAGTTGCCATCGTTGAGTCTGGATCGTGCCGCATTGACCATTCGGAGACAGGGTGAGCTCTTGGAGTTCGAGTTGCCCCTCTTTCCCTTTATATTTATTTGTCTTTAGTTTTCGAGACAAATGTATGCGATTATCTAAGACATTTTAGACTTTGAGTTGTAAATTTCTCTTGTCAAATCTAGATGCTCTTGTACTAATACTATCAAGCCATGGGATTGGTCTTTGAATATCGGTTGTCTTAGGTTGTGGAATGTTATTGTTTATATTGTGTTCTTATATAAGGTCCATATTGGACATTTCTACCAAGGTAATCCATTGCATTAGCTCTGGGTAACGGTATCGGCTTACCTACCGGTGAGATATGGTAGGTGCCATCATGACTAGGAAATCGGGTCGTGACACATTGATTTAGGCTTTTTTAAATGAAGGGTACATGTGAAAAATTTCTTAAGAACGGCGGCAAATTTGACCCCAAAGTATAACATCTATCGACGGTAGCCTCAAAGTATGATGAAGAGTATATTTAACTAATTTTCAACATAAAGAGGGATAAATTTGGCCCCAAACTATTATAACGAGGGTAAATTTGATCCCAAAGTATGACGAAGGGTATATTTAACTAATTTTTTCAACGTAGAGGAATAACTCTGACCCTTTTTTCATTTGAAAAACATATAAAAAATTTAGTTTAATGTCGAAATTCTATCAATGTTACAAAAATTATGACAGAGAAAGTAGCATATATTATTTGAAAATGACGTAAAAAGTATTATAAATTACAATAATTAACAACTTAAAATATTTAACGATATAAAAAAAATTGCATGATTCTCCAAATACTATTACAATCACATAATTTGAGACAGAAATAGTAACATGTATTATTTAAAAATTAGTTGCAAGTGTTAAAAATAACAATAATTAACAACTTAAAATATGAAAACTCTATTACAGAAATTTCGAGTGACTCTCTAAATTCCATCAATATCATATAAATTGGGACAGAGAGTAGCATATAATATCTAAAAGTTATGTAAAAATATTATAAATCACAATAATTAATAACTTAAAATATTTAAATATCATGAAAAAATCTGAAAATTATATTAAAAATTTGTTTGACTCACTAAATTCTATTAGTGCCACATAAATTAAAACGGCGAGAGTAGCATAAACCATCTAAAATTTATATAAAAAGTACCACATATCACAATAATTAACAACTTATAATATTTAACAATCATACAAAAAATTATTTGACTCTTCAAAATTTATCAGTATTATATGAATTAAGATAAGAAAATAATATATATTGGACCTGTGCGTGCACAAACGCTTTGTGTCTAGTGATAAATTATTTTGCAATCATTGACCAACTAAAAATAAAAACTCTAACCCGACACGTATGTGACTAGTTGAGTGGGCTAGCTTTTTCTTACATATAGTTTTATTAGAACGATAATTTAGTATTGTCATTATTCTGAAACGAGCATAATCTTATAGAAGTATAGATTTTAATTTTTCTTTCCATGCGTATACATAATTGAATCTATTGAATTTGACCTAGATTTGTAATTTTATTCCCAAAACATAATCTGAA